>NW_009706372.1:53919-54281 GCF_000703405.1 Apaloderma vittatum | reverse complement strand
TGCCCATCCAAGCCACGGGCAGCCAGCTTAGTCATGAGGATGTTGTGAGGGACGGTGTCAAAGGCCTCACTGAAGTCCAGGTAAACCACATCGACAGCCTTTCCCTCAGCCACTAAGCAGGTCACCCTGTTTTAAAAAGAGATTAGATTTGTCAAGCAGGATCTGTCCCTCAGGAATCCATGCTGAGTGGGCCTGATCTCCCTGTTGGCCTCTAATTGTTCTGTGATGGCTCTTGAGATTATTTGCTCCATCACCTTTCCCGGCACTGAGGTAAGACTGACAGGGCTGGAGCTACCAGGATACTCCTTCGTACCCTTCTTGAAGATGGGCGCTACATTTGCGAGTCTCCAGCCCACTCGGCC
>NW_009706372.1:0-53905 GCF_000703405.1 Apaloderma vittatum | reverse complement strand
TGGCCAAGAAGGCCAATGGCATCCTGGGGTGTATTAGACGGGGGGTGGCTGGTAGATAGAGAGAGGTTCTCCTCCCCTTCTACTCTGCCCTGGTGAGGCCACATCTGGAATATTGTGTCCAGTTCTGGACACACACAGGAAACTGCTTGGAAGGGTCAAGCACAGAGCCACAAAGGTGATGAAGGGAGTGGAACATCTCCCTTAGGAGGAAAGGCTGAAGGAGCTGGGTCTCTTTAGCTTGGAGAAGAGGAGCCTGAGGGGTGACCTCATAAATATTATTTATAAATAAGTCAAGGGTGAGTGTCAGGAGGATGGAGCCAGGCTCTTCTCAGTGATATTCAATGATAGGACAAGGGGCAACAGGTGCAAGGTGGAGCATAGGAGGTTCCACAAAAATGTTAGGAAAACCTTTTTCACTGTGAGGATGACAGAGCACTGGCACAGGCTGCCCAGGGAGGTTGTGGAGTCTCCTTCTCTGGAGACATTCATGTGTTCCTGTGTGATCTAGGTGACCCTGCTTTGGCAGGAGAGTTGGACTCTATGACCTTTTGGGGTTCCCTCCAACCCCCAACATTCTGTGATTCTGCGAAAAGGAAAACACGTCATAGAAAAATACTTTTTTGTATTAATGATAACTTCGTCAGCAGTGGAAATACCACTTATCTCTCTTCTTACATGTATACACTGATGAGCAGAATGGTGTGAGAACAGATTAAACAGGCAGGTGTTTTTAAACAGCCTCTTCACATAACAGTTAGTGTATTCTTACTACATAACATTACTGTATTGAAAGCATACTCACAATGTCATTTCCCTAAACAAGTGAGAAAAAAAATCCCATTCTATACAACCACAAGGACTCTTTTTCTTTATGTGCATAAGCAGCAGGATAGAATCAAGAAGAGTCACAACCATATGATTACAGTAAACAATAAATCTAGGGGAGCAGGGAACCCCAAAAAAGCCATTCACATTCACTCTTTTGAGGCCATTGGCCAAAGTCAAGCCAAAGACTCAGCAAAGCGGAGAGGTGGAGAGGTTTGTTTTGGTTTTAACTATATCAGTGTTTTTAAACTTCTAATGATCTATTTGCAGAATTCTAAAAATAGTTTATGTAAGTTTGCCTAAATATTATATACTTAATTCAATTATGTTTCATATGTACTTTTGCAGTCAAACTCTGAAGCCAAAAACCTGAAAATCTTTTTTCATCCAAAACCTCACTTGACTGATATTTTGAACAGTTTGTGCTGCTTAGTTTTCACCTACAATAATCATGATACTCCAACATCTCACAGCATGGATACTGGATAAAATGACCATAACATGTGAAATAGCATTGAAAATAAAAATCTAGTAAACTGTCAAAATATCCACATTAATACCATCATGTCTGTGGCTTTAACTCCCTCTCTCTTGCATTAAAATGGGACAACAATGGATGAATTCCCTGACTAAAATTAATTCAGATTGAACACACCAGGACAAAGAACTGTTACTTGGTTTGTCTGATAAGCACAACAATCACCTTTACTGCCATGGAAATAAATTACATAAGAAATAGTTAAATAATATAGCATACTACAAAAATGCAGTACACATACAAATCCTTGACTTGTGCTTATTTTCTTAAGAAACAAATTACTCAAAGTTGACTAAATTTCTGAAGTCAGAAATGATTCCCTTCCCCAAATGCAATTCTGGAAAGATAAAACTTCAAGTCCTATTAGAAATACCATTCCAATCAACTTCAAAGAGAAAAAGCTTTATTAAAATTAATAAACTGAACTTCAGGCAGAGCATCTTCAATCTCAGAGAAGACACTCAAATGTGACTTCTTTACAATAGCAAAAAAAGGGTTCTCTCATCAGTGAAAAAAGCATACAATCAGTAATGCTTTCCCATTGTCTCAAAAGTACAATTTTGAAAATATTATTTCTCCTTATTCTAGCAGAAATTAGCGATAGATGGCTTTACTGATAGATTAGTGACTGATGGCATAATGAAACCAAATTCATAATAGCCTCCAAAATACTACTTCTGTTAAGTGAGAAGAAACTACTTGTGTAACTAAAATTTGCATGTAGGAGAAAACCTACAATCAGTAGCAACTAAACTGTTATATTTCTGAATTTTAATTGTGTGATTATTTGAGAATGGAAAAAAAAAAAAAAGACACAAAATCTTGTTATACTGATAGCAAGACATTCCACTTTGAAATGACAGGTAAAATTAACAGTTCTGATAAGTTTAGACTATCAGCACAATAAGAGGTGAACCTGTAAACACTTGCTTATATAACATTTCATTCAAGACAAATGTATTAAGAAGGAGTTATTTCCATTTTAAAATCATTGTGAGAATATATAGTCCACCATTACTAGTCTTATTCCCCTTTTTTTAACTCCATATGTTGTCAACAAGCAACAGGCTGCACAGTGTTATGTCCACGTAATATTTAACACAAGTTACAACCTATTCATAATCAGATTTATTTTTATCAGAGGAGAAAGTGAGATTTGTTTTTAAACAGCAATTTGCACAATGGATTTAAAAAAAATTAGTCTGTGTGGGAATTTTACCTTACAAAACTAAAAATCACAATATAAAACTTGAACTCTGTTTTTTTTCTTCTCACTTATTCATCCTTAAGCTTAACTTTATTTATTTCACAAGTGGTTATTACTGTGCTTCCACCCCCTCATCCCAAGACTCACATTAGATGATTGTACGGAAGTAGAGAGTAAGTGGGAAAGCAGATAAATAAAAAACAAAGATGAACTTATGTCCTGAGTATTCCATTAAAATAGAAAAAGCGCAACAGTTAATACATATAAAAATTACATGTGCCCATAGACAGCTGAAAAGTAAACAAATATATGCAATATATATTTGTTTCCTTTGTATAATCAGACCACAGTTTCTTTAAGTTCATATAAATATCCTACTCACACATCCTGGGGTTTTTTTTGTTTGTTTGTTTGATTGTTTTGGCTTGCTTTTTAAATACACATAAATAGTACCATTGTTTGAAATAAAACTGAATAGCTAGAAAACTGTTACTTATCTGGTTGGAATAAAAATTTTGTAGCCACTTACCTTGCAGAGTTTGGAACTTGTTATCATTTGGACAAGTCACCGATCTTTCCAGAATCAGAGATCTGTTCTGCAGGAGTTTCTCTATGAGTTCAAAACCCTCAGGGCCTAGCAGTTCAAATAACTACAAAGAAAACAAAGTCATAAGTCATTATGCAAATTAACATAAAATTATACATAGGAGTGCAATAATTCCATCCCTGGCAGCTTCATATCTGTTGACAATGAGTTTAAACAAACGAATGAACTCCAAGTAATTCAATCCAGAAGGTATCCTTGCTGCTATTGAGCCAGATTGTCTACTACAAAAGGGGAAAATTACAGAAAATTTTCAGTTGGAAATATTTAAAATCCGTAAATTTTGTCTGTTAAGTAAAACTGCTTTTCTCATAGAGATTCTTGTATAAAATTTAACTCTTCTCAAGACTAAACTTTATGTATCTTCCTTTGTGGTTATTTACATAAATTATGCTGTAAATCTATTTCTTCACAGTCTAAGCAGACAAATCAAGAGAATCAGCTCTTTCTCATAAAAGTCATATAAAGAGGAAGTCATTCCCATTCCAGTGAACAGGTGACACAGCCTATTGCATTTTCACAGTCATATCCTGCAAAAAAAAAAAGAAAGAAAAGAAGAAAAAAGCATGCACAGATGTGGAATACAGCAGGAAGTTGAAGAAACAATTAAGATAACACTAGTATCAACTTCAGTCTATACTACTTGCACATATAATGCTGTGAGGTGTGTGAGTACGTGCAATTTCAATACATGACATGGGTGATGTTCACGAGAACAGAATTTTGTGCCAAAACCCATGAATTTGGCTCCACAAGTCTCTTAATCATCTGATTCTCTTGTAGCAGGTTATATAGAAAGAGTTCCCTATTTAAAGTTCCTTCTTCCACATAATGGAAAAAACCTCACATAAAACATTATGAGTACTTGTCTGTCCACCTTATCTATAATTATTTTGTCAAAAATTCAAGCATTACAGTACAGTAGTACGTTACGCAGAACCCATTCTTGATCTCCAATACTGCTTAAAACAAATTCTCTCCACCTTTTTTTCAATTTCCAAAGAAGAAATCAGGGCAGTTTCTCCTTAGTACTCTTTAAGTTTGCTGCTAATATTATTCACATAACTCCAGCAATCAGGTAAGAATAAAACTTATGATGTACATTGATGTGACGTTCTATGAAAGAATAAGACGTTGACACTGTAGGATTCAAGTACTTGTATTTTAACCATGAAAAGGAGAAAGAGGTCTCTTACTATCCCGTATTTAATTTGCCAACTACTTAACAGAGTGTTTTTCTGTGGCTGTCTCTGAGCACTGCCCTCTGGGAAAACCTTGAAATAACTTTATGCTGGCTTTTTATATATTTGCAAAAATTTGAACAGTGCCAATGGCATCAGATCAATGATCTCTTTTTCTCAGGCCAATCCGTACTTCATAATGTAATCTATCATATAAAAATAATTTTAAAAAAAGAAATTAAAAAAAAGTGTTACTCCTGGCCCTCAAGGTTTCTATGAAAAACATAAGGTTTGTGCAAATTAATACAGTGACAGCAGAGTTTGCACGGACCATGAAATAACAGCTCTGAAATGTATGAAGTCTTATATTTCTTTCATTAGAGTTACCAGCGAGGACAAATTGGGAAAGCAGTCTCAAAAAAAAAGCGAAAAAAGGGCAGTAAATGGGGATAAATAGTTGGAAGAAAGAAGGTACAAAATACAAAAATACAGGACAGGAAACTGTCGGCTAGACGTCAATTCTGCTGTCAAGGTTCTCAGGCTATGATGGATTTTTTTTTTACCCAGCCTTCACTAACAGCAGTCATTAATTCTTGTCTTTTACATAGCTATTCACTGTCGTCTTACTGCCACATTTTAGTTAATATTATCTAAAGACATAAAATAACCTTGTTTTTATATTTCAAAAGACAGTGGCAGGTTAGTCCTGATAAATGAGGGGAGTAGGTATTTTTCAAGAGTAAGTGCTTGAGGCAGGGAGGGAAAAATAATGACAAAAGCAACAGGAAAGGAAGTGTATTGGAAATAGTTTAATTGCATAAAGAACTGAATACAAGCTTGTCTCAAATTTGCTATGTCCTATTGACTGTGGAATACCAGCAAGATGGGGAAATGAAATGCTCTCAGTTCAACCAGATCTGGGCTTAAACACTAGCTTCTCATCAACGCAGCACAGACAATGTAAGAGTATTCAGATTTGCCACATTGCCTGCCCCAAACAAAACACACACCATCACCCCAACAGCCCTAGAAGGCAAAAAAGACACTAGAGCCCTAAAACATCCAGTGCAGACTTTCAGCTCTGCACTGGGCTCCAAAGCATCTCTATCACTGGAAGCTGTGAGAACAAGCTAGAAAAGCATCCATCAGAAAAGATGGGTTTTGCCAGGGAAACAGATCATACCATTTTTTTGAACAGGATGAGATTTTTCCAATATATTCTGAAACAGAAACCATCCATATCAAAATTATTTCAACCACTTAGAACAGCAGAGCTGTACAAAGAAGTAGTACTGTTACACGGCTGACCTGGTTTTGCTAGCAGAGAATCAGTTTCCTATTCGGGAAAGCTGCATTTTTGAGAAGACTGTCACACCCGATTCTGTGATAACAAAGTTGCTAAGACGCTTCAGTTTTGCTTGTGGCCAGCCACAAGTCTCCACAGTGATCAAGGTCTTCAGCAGTTTTGAGTTAGCCAGGTGCAAAAGC
Source organism: Apaloderma vittatum (assembly GCF_000703405.1). Classification (NCBI taxonomy): domain Eukaryota; kingdom Metazoa; phylum Chordata; class Aves; order Trogoniformes; family Trogonidae; genus Apaloderma; species Apaloderma vittatum. Next base: position 48,062 of record NW_009706372.1, on the reverse strand, counting down.
CAGGGCAGCTGACCCAAGCTGGCCAACAAAAGTGTTCCAGCCCATAAATGTCACGCTAACTATAAAATAGGAATTTTACTGGGGACAGTTTCTTCTCCTGATGGCTGCCAACCCTGGAGGGTCTTGCCCATCACTCTGCTCCCAAGGCCACCCTCCCGTTTGCTATGACCATCGTGCTTTCGCTGGAGCTGTGGTGCTCACAGTGCTGGACATCCAGCATTCGCTGCTGGGAGTGTGCAGCTCACCACCACTACATGGGGCAAGTATATCTCTGTGTAATTTCTAATAGCATTAAAATAGTAATAAAAAAATCCTAATATTATTCAATCCACCTCCGTTTCAACCCACGAGTCTCCTTTCCTTTTCCCAATTCCCACTTGTGGGGTGGGGAGTGTCACTGAGTGGCAGAACAACTGGCTAAATGAAAACAACGGTGCATTCTACTTCATGGTCAGAGGTCATGAAGCAAAACCAGAATCTCTTACACCATCCCCAGTGAGCTAGGGGCTCAAGATAAGGGTATCATGGTGAAACTGCATATCCTGCTTCTCCAGGGAGCATACTAGCCAAGGAGAACCAAATCAATACAGTATTAAATGACCCTGCAATGCTCATATGGTAGAAGTCATAGAATCATAGAATGTGTTGGGCTGGAAGGAACCTTTAATGGTCATCTAGTCCAAACCCCCTGCTATTTTGCCTTCTTGTTAGGTGGACACAGTGTGGTAGTCTTCTGCTGCTAGCAGTTTTTTAACTGTCTGTCGCACCTGAATAATCTTGCTGCTGTCTGAAAAGGAAGGAGGCTTTCAGAACATTTTAAACAGCTAAGACAGACTGAGCTCATTGATCAACACTGAGGAGAAAAAGCTAAAGAATACAGAAGGTTAGAAGTAATGACCTTTTCTTAGGGAGTAGATGTCTCCCACACTCACTAGAAGCCTGCCAGAAATCATGGGTGGAGAACAACCAACGAGAACAAAACCAAGATAGAAGTGCTGAGACAGACAGAAAGTAAGTTAAAGAGCAAGATCTGTCATCTCCTACCACTGATGTTAGAAATGGTGACAACAGCAAAAAAGGTTTGCAAAGAGTAGAATAAACTAGAGGATTGTAAGACCCATATATTATTAATCATCAGATTTGTTCATACTGTAGGAGTCACCCACTGCTTCCTCATTAAGGTATTAAGAACTAGCACGGAATGCTGCTGTTTCAAAGTGCAATGCTTAATCTTCTCATTTGTTAAGTCTTCCAAAAATATGTCAGGGTCCATTCAGAAGGCTTTGTACCACTTCAGAAAAACTTTGACATTTGTTGGAGTTTTTATGCCTAATTTTCAAAGTAATCAACAAATCAAACAACCTGAACTTTCATTAATTTCATTAAAGATCTAAGCGCCAACTGCATGCTATGGTAACTCATAAAAACCAGTATGAGTTGGAGAGAAAACATCATTTGCTGGGATCTGACTTCAATAAAGTGAATGCTGAGTTTGACATCTACAGAAATGGCACAAAATTTGCTGTCTTACAAAACAACCCCAAAAAACTTTCCACTGTAGTTAGTATATTTTTAATAGTAATAATCATACTATCAAATAATCTTTAACAAAATTTAGAGAACAAACACAAGTTAAAGCTCCACACAATTTAATTTATTCAAAAGAGAAAGAGGTGCCAAAGTCTGTGCAAAATAACAGCCTCACTACTGTTATCAATCTCACACTGGAAAGCATTTACACCTTATAGTGACAGATTGACCGTATAAATCAAAGAACAGGAAAGAGAAAATTAGGAGCTGTGTTGAAGCACTTTATGCCTAACAAAGCCCCAAGGCACAGAAAACATCCGACCAAGAAATAAAGCTTCCTTCTTTTGCCAGGACATATCTTTCCTGTACCAGCTCCATTTCTTTGATGGTATAAATTTATGTTATCAACATAGGCTGGGGTGGCTGAACCAGCTGTAAAAGAGCAAAACACACAACATCCTCTAGGACCTACTAAATGCTGAAAATGCTGATGTAGTCCTGACTGCTGCAGCTCAGTCTCATGCCTGGATGTTCAGTGGGAGACACAATGTTGAAGTGAATGCTTACTGAAGTTGCTTTGCACATCGATTCACAAAATACTTACAAAATATGACTTGTCACATGACAATATGACATGAAAAAAATGACTTTTCTTTTTCTAATGCACAGAACAGGCTTCCTCATGATGACGTCTAATAAAGTGATGGCACTACTACTTCACAGAATGGGTCCATAAAGAGTCAAACTTCACAAACAGTAGTCAAAGAAAAACAAAGTAACAATTTATGTAAAATGGAAAGCCTAAGAAATTTATGAGGCAGGTTGTCAATCCTCTCTACTCTTAAGCCTCTTCAAGTGATGAAGCACTAACCCCCAATGAGCTGCACTGCTCCTTTGGACAAGTCTAGTGTAAATTGCACAGAAACACTTAATATTTGCTACAGAAAAGAACTTCTCCAGAGGCTTTATGCTGTTAAAAAAAAAAAAAATTGGATGCAACATTTTGCTTCTAAACACGTTGCTTTCTATTCTAGAGAAACTGAAAAAAATTGCACTCCTAGCAATTTACGTAGCTTAGGAGGCAAACTACTATATTTCATTCCAAATTAAATGCTTTCCATTAATCAAATCCAGAAGTTAGCAGGGTCATATCCAACCCAATCACCCACGGGATTAAATTTCCTGCATTCAAATGCCAACCAGAAGCAACGAGTCTTAGAAGGACAGTGAAGCTGGGGACCACATTCACGACAGCGTAATGGGAAGTTTTAACGAAGAAGCCACCAGAGTAACAGTTCTTGGAAATATTTTCAACACTTAGCTAGCATCATATTTATTTCTAACATACCGAGCTTCTACCACTCATCTCGAGCTCATTCCAGCAAGGGGTCAAGAAGGAAATTTATGCTTGAGATAAAGATGGTGCAGATTTGAATGGCAGACATATGCTCCCGACACCCGAGTCTGTAACCTGAATGTTTTTAATGACTCCACAGGTCAATGGAAAAATATTAAACAATGTGTAACATTGCACATATAAAAAAATCTAAACAAACACATAAAAACCCCCAACAAAACAGGTTCTCAGACCAACAGGTACCCAGATCACGACTCTTTCAGGACAGCCTTTTAGAAATAAAAAAATCTATGCAATCTTGTTCACAAAAATCTGAGGGTTGTGACACAGAAGGTGGCAGAGGGGCATGATTCTGTGTTCAGTGCAGGTGCTAGCATTTCAGATTTGATACATACATTGTGTATTCTGGCCTGAAAGGTCAACGTCCAAGACTCAGGGAGCAAGCAAAGGAATCTGGTGAATGTACATAGCTGCCTTTTTATTAAGTTATAATGAGATAAACTAGACAGCAGACAACATTTGGAGAGGCTGTTTGTCAATCAGCAGTTTCTTGAACACCAGCCAAACTATTGCATTCCTTGAAGTCAGTAACAGCTTGTGCCCAAAAGGCAACCCTGAGTGCTTTCAATAACAAAGGTCCCAGATGACTTCAGCTACTACTCAGTGACCATAAAGGCATAGATGAGTGTGATAGATGCTGACTAATATTTGTCTGAATGATTTTTATATTTCATTTTATGTGCACAGCCTTAATATCTGGAAGAAAGCGTAATGAGTAACCGACGTAGGAACAAAAGGACGAGATGTGTCATACTACATTAGAAAGGTGAGGCAAGGTCCCCATCCTAACAATTTCTACTGAACACATGCTAGTTAGATGGAAAACCCAAGGAGACACAGGCAGCAGTCTATCTGCCAGAGCAGGTAACAAGAAAGCTGAACCTCAGTGAGACGCATGACACAGTACATTTTTTCAAGTAGGGCTCAGCCATAAGAAGTACATCTTTATGGTTGAACTCACGGTTCAAGACTGAAACGAGATTTTACTCTGAATGTTAAATAGCTAATGTTCACTTTTCAATTCTCTAACGCACAATTTACAAGGAGCCTTGAAGGTCCTTAGTGTGACCTCAAACATGAGAGAGAGAACTGTGAGCATTATTTCGACATAATAAACTATCTGTCCTTGCAAGGGCATTTTCTTGACTTCTGCATCTTCTGTGAGGTGGAAGAGATCTTATAAATCTCAGAAAATACTTTGTTTTTCAAATGGGAACAAAAATAGTCTAGCAACAGTCCTTGTACCTTGCTTGTCTCAGTAGCAAGTACTGCTCTATAGCAATGAATGACACAAACCCCCAAATTCAGCCAATAGTGGTTGTTCCTGGCATCTCTCTACCTTTACAACCTAACAGTTGGCCTAGATTATAGAGCACCGCCGACACAATTAATGCCTACGCCTGCCTTTACTGGCTTGTTTGTAGATGATACTGCTTTACAAGACAGAGTTTTCAGCCAGCCATAGAAGAATCATCCCCACAGCACGATCTCAAGCCTCTTCTGTCCTAGCTGTTCAAGTAACTAAATGACTGCTTCATTTCAAAAACCATAGGGAAAGTATGTCATGTTTCTTGGGCTGCAAGTTTACTACACAACCTGTCTGTATATAGTACCCAAAGAATACCAGACTAAAATTTTTATTAGCTATTGCTGAAAAGACTCAGTAAAAGAAACACAGACATTGAAGATAGAGGGTTTTGATTGCACAAGCAAATTCAACACAAACTTCATGGATATAATATATATCCATTGCTAATTACTACTGTGCTGGAAAGTAATGGACTATCACCACCACTAACATCTACCAATTTTAGAACACCTGGTTTAAAAACAGATCTCGAACGTTTTTTATTTTCATGTTTCTTACAGGTTGACTAAGTCAAGTCAGACAAAGCATAATTTCTTACCATTGTTCTTGAAAAGAGGTATTAGGTGTGTGAGAAAGTCGTTCAGCTCTTGCACCTGCTTTTCTTTTTTCAAGTCTAGCATTTTTGAATATCCAGCCCATCACATTAAGGCCACCTATAAAGAAACAATCTTCCAGTAATCCTAAGGGCCACTTCCACCTCAGAGACTTGCATGGAGTCTTAGCAAGCTCAGCTTAACTTCACCTTCCTCACAAAACAGAACAGTGGCTGGACACTTCAAGCCCATTGAAGGCAAGCCTCTTATAAATTATGCATATGCAGAATGCACCTCTGATGGCTATTTCTCAGTACAGGGGCTGGAGGACTCTCATATTTTTACCTCCTTGATCCCCAGGACTAGAACTACATGCCCACAGGCACACATTCTAACAGGACAAGAAGCACACGGCTCTCAGGCAGCCTCCAGCAGAATCAAGTAGCAGCTTCATATGGATAAATGAGATGTTACTACTTGCCATCAGAGAGGTCTTAAAGGTCTGTCTGTGAAATCAGTTAGCTTTGAATTCTTGGATTTTACTTTCAGAGAGCAATCAGAAGAAAAAAATGAACTAAATACAAAGTTAGAAACAGGCAGATTACAGAAAAGCAGCAAAGTTGAATTTTACTTAGAAGACAGAAAGCTGAGAGGAAGCTGAAGGAAAAGTTTTCCTGTAACATTGTCTTCTGTAAAGTTATTTCCATAAGCACAATGCATTCATGATAAATTCTTACTCAACGTGCAACTTCTGGTGGCTTTTCTCATTACTCCATTTACAACAAGAAATGCTGGAAGTCTGGTCTTCAGCATGGAACACTTTTTTAGTCTAGGAGTATAAGTACAAGGTGCAAATAAAGACACAGCCAATTACTCTTTTTCATACCATCTCTCCTCAGCACATCAGCACTACCTTCTATTTTTTTGTACTTGTGTATCCACACATCATTATACAATTTTACTTCAACTACACACTAGCAGAAATACACAAATCATAGCGAGAAAAACTTCAGAATTTGTACTAAAACATGATAACTAATTTCTTAGAAGATCCAGCTTACAGGTACCAGGCAAGACATCTTTTAAATCAAACTCAAATCTAAAATTAAAACACTGAAATTTATCAGTTACGGGAAAAAAAAATAAAATATTTTTCTCATCAGACTCAAACCCCAGACTGAAAGTGTATGTAAAATAGCGTAAAAGTAAATACTGCTTAGTAGCCCTAAACCAGTCATCTTACCTAATTTTGCATCAGTTTTGTTATAGATCACTCTTTAATATTCTCTTTATATTATAAAAAAATACTCTGTCACAGCATAATTCTAAAATATTTGCTGCAAACCCTTCTCCAGGTTCTTCTGCAAATCCATACTAAAACTGCCTACCACACTTGCCAAAGAGACAAGCACAAAAAAATCACAAAGCACCTTAGCAAGTTTCCTTAATATTTTTAAGTAAAAGTAAGTAGATTGGAGACTGACACTGCCTAATAAGAGACTTACACAGATGCACCAATTTCAAAAATTTCAAACACATAGCTACAAGGCAACTTCCACCAGCTTATTTATCCTGAAGACTTAGGCAATTAGAAATAATATCAAACGGCGGCTACAAACAGCAGACTACTGATCTGCTTTACAAAAAGGAAGCCCTGAAGACCCATTTAAACATAGAAGAACTTGCTGCTACATGATTCCTTAAACTAGTATTTATTTTCAGGACTATTCTGGCATCAGCTGTTAATGAATTTTGAAGAAAATAAATAAATCCTAAAATTATCTAATCACTGCACTTACCACTTTTTTTTACCTGTAGATACAAGGCTAAGAAATTCTGACTACACCCACCAGAAACCACACATTTAGAAAACTAGTTTATGTGTCAGAATAAAACCATTATTTTATTTTTTTTTTAAGGGCTGAGGATTTAAGACTCCTATAAAATGGCAGTAGTGGCCATATAATTCTTTCCTGCAAAAGAGAAGTTTTTTCTGAAAGGACAGCAATTCCCAAACGCAACCATTTCAGGAGGAGGACTTGGCTGAGCAGCCGTTCACCTCTCAGTCAATGTTTCTGCCATCCCACCGCCTACTGACAGCATAAAAGAAAATACCAGCAAGCTAAGGAGCAAGTTCATGTTTCTTAACAGAGATAGACATTGAAGAGCATTGAGGGGCTCCAATATTTAAAGCAATTTTTACCTCAGTTAGGATAGTAAAGTGAGAATTTTTATATCCTCCGTGTAAGGCTGCCAGGGCCTGCAGGCTCCCCCAGGGCAGCAGGCGGAAAGGCCCCACGCCTTTGCTAACGCTGACCAGCCCTGGGCTGCTCCAGCACACCAGGCTGCCATACACCCAAGTGGACGAGGATAAAATAAGGCCAGTTTTTGCCTGAAACAAGGTGAGTTTTTGTGGCTGCTACACAGCAGCACCCACCAGTGACCCACCAGTAAAGTCCCAGTACGAACTCTTTGTCCACCAGCAGAAGACACAGGTTAACGGAAGCTACACAGCACTGAGAGCTGAAGGAAACCCAGCCCTGCCAGCTCAAGCAGCTCTGGGTTTGTGCTTTGTTTGTGGGCTTTCCCTTCTTCTCACTTTCCCTAAAAATGACTTGGAGGAAGGTGATTTTGTGTCTCAGTAATGAGTGAGTCTTAATCTTTCAGGCCATTTGAAAGCATTTCTGGAAGAACCTGTAGTTCCTTATGTTTGCACACAGGTGTGAAAAGATCTTAGCATCAAAGAAAATCAAAAGGGAAAAGTTCTATCAGCTACAGGCTGACTTGCTCTATAAAAAGATCTCATTAAGTTTAATGATATACTGAAGCCAACTCAAAAGTTAGCATGAATAGATCAAGCCTCATATCACCTCAAAGATACAACAAGCCTTCTCTCATTACAAAATTGAAGTAAAGGAGTTGACAGGAAAGGGGAAGCGTTACTGACAGGAAGGAGAGTGGCCAGCTCATAGCACCAGGATGAAGCCCAGCATCTCTTGGCTCTTACTGTGGCTCTTTCATCATTTCTTAAGTTCTGTCCTCAAAATCCAGCACTCAAATGCCATTCAATCCGTTTTCTGATGAAGGGAGACAGCATGGCTCAGTTTTCACAAAAAGACAAAGGTTCCTGTCACCCGTGGGGTTTCAACAGTCCTTGGACATCAACAGAGCTGTATACTTCTGATTTAAATAAAGGCCACAAATAAAAAAGAAGAAAACTGCATCAAAAATAACCAGATTATTTTCCCTATATGAAAGGGGAGAAGATAAGCCTCATGGTCAAGAATAATGAGACCTAAGCTTTGTACTGTCTGAAGACAAAATTCTTAGCAATTTTAATAAAATTACAAAGAGAAGAATATGAGCTTGAAAAGCCAGTCTCATGCCAAGTTAGAAGCTTTGATGATAAGATAAAGATAAAACACCACAGGGGTGATCCACATATGCCTGTACTTTCCCAAAATGGATATTGCTTTTATGAACTAGGTAATGGGGAATAAGTTTTGTGATATGTTAATTTGTTAGGGCTAGAAAACTCTTTCAGCAAACAGATGGAAGAGCCACTTTGACGCTTAAAACCCAGCATGTTTTTTGAGACAAGTTGCTGTGACATGAAAATATCTGTGATGCAAGGGTACAGACACACACAAAAAACTGAAAGGTAATGCTGTAATTTCATGATACCTTAAGAAAAATGCAAATTAAGTTACATCAACATATTATCATAAAAAAATTTTTCATGTGGTATTGCATATACATAGCAATAAACATTTAAATAAGCTGGTTTTAAGTCAAAATGGATATTAAACAGTAGCTTTCTGAACTGTTCTCTTAAAGAAGACTAATAACAAGAGCTACTCAAGTTTTTTATTTTCTTCAGGAAAGTTCCCTGGCAAAAGTCTCCTAAAATGTCCAAAGACAAAAGAAGAGACATTCTGCATTCAGAGAGGTTTAGAGACAAAATTTTGGAGTGAATTCAGGGGAAACATGAGCAAATAATGACAGAATAAAAAAATAAGAGGAATGTGAACTATATATAGAATTACTCTGGCTGTGAGTCCTTCCTCTTCTTTATTATGCCCCAGATATTTGGAAAAACTACTAGATATACTCTTCTCTATTTTCTAAGAAAACTTGTAACTATGAGAAGTTTGGGATTCCTAATCATTTGTAAACCTTCAGACGAGGATCCCAGATAGGTTTCCTAAACTTACAGTTAACTTTATGATCACTAGCATCTTAGTAACAATCACCAGTACGTCTGGTTGGCAAATTCTCCAGGAGCAAAAGATGAATATTTCTTGAAGTTAGGTAAGTTGCCTCAGGGGTCGGTGCTGGGACCAGTATTATTCAATATATTCATCAATGACTTAGATGAGGGAATTGAGTGTACTATCAGCAAGTTTGCTGATGACACCAAGCTGGGGGGAGTGGCTGACACGCTAGAAGGCTGTGCTGCCATCCAGCGAGACCTGGACAGGCTGGAGAGTGGAGCGGGGAAAAATTTAATGGTATATAACAAGGGAAAGTGTAGGGTCTTGCATCTGGGTAGGAACAACCCCAGGTTTCAGTATAGGTTGGGGAATGACTTATTAGAGAGCAGTGGAGGGGAAAGCGACCTGGGGATCCTGGATGACCATGAGCCAGCACTGCACCCTTGTGGCCAGGAAGGCCAATGGCATCCTGGAGTGTATTAGAAGGGGGGTGGTTAGTAGGTCACGAGAGGTTCTCCTTCCTCTCTACTCTGCACTGGTGAGACCACATCTGGAATATTGTGTCCAGTTCTGGGCCCCTCAGTTTAAGAAGGATAAGGAACTGCTGGAGAGAGTCCAGCGTAGAGCAACCAAGATGATGCGGGGAGTGGAGCATCTCCCTTATGAGGAAAGGCTGAGGGAGCTGGGTCTCTTTAGTCTGGAGAAGAGGAGACTGAGGGGTGACCTAATTAATGTTTATAAATATGTAAGGGGTGAGTGTCACGAGGATGGAGCAAGGCTCTTCTCGGTGACAACCAATGGTAGGATGAGGGGTAATAGGTTTAAACTGGAACACAAGAGGTTCCACCTAAATTTGAGAAGAAACTTCTTCTCAGTAAGGGTAACAGAACACTGGAACAGGCTGCCCAGGGAGGTGGTGGACTCTCCTTCTCTGGAGACATTCAAAACCTGCCTGGATGCCTTCCTGTGTAACATCGTCTAGGTGTTCCTGCTCCGGCGGAGGGATTGGACTAGATGATCTTCTGAGGTCCCTTCCAGTCCCTAACATTCTGTGATTCTGTGTGATTCTGTGAAGTACTTGCATTTCCCTCTGTCATGCAAAATAAGCCATTCAGAACTTTTGATGTGCTTAATATGGTTTTTAGATAACATTTTATCACTTCAGACATTGTTCAAAATTGCAAAAATGGATGCCAAATGAACAGTGGTTCAGCAATAATGAAAAACTAGCACCAATAACAGAAAGCATGTAAGAGGTACAGGGGTATATTGATACAGTCTGTAACAATTGCCATTACTAAAGAGCAGCATAGTCTAGCTATGCCCTATATAAAAATGGATATAGAATATTTATTGAAATAATCATCATCACCTGTTTCTCCATGTCTGCTTAAAGCCCTACAGGCAACAGAATTTCCATGTCCAATGGAGCAAGCAGGTAGCTTAGAGCATCCTGAAGAACATCTCACGAGGAGCAGACAATTGCTCTGTCTTACAGTTCTGAGAGTTGATGCTCATGTACATTTTGTTCAGCAGTGAAAATGGCTCAGTTGCTGCAAAAGTTATGCTAGCACTGGAAACAAACTTGCTTAGAATCCGAAAGTCAAATAATAAAGAAAAAAATCTCACCAAGAGTTTTAAGAACAACAGCCTACATGTCTAAAACCTTTCTGGTTTATGCTGCCAGCCTATTGCTATCCCTTCCCTCCCTCTGGGTGCTTTTTCCCGCCAGCCGTATGGTCCGTTCATGCATTACTCCCACGCTATACATGTTTGTACTACTGCTACTTCTTCACATCAAGCTGGGCTGGCAACTATTTTTTCATATTTGATTTCCTCAGTTTTCCATGCTTGATTTCACATGCTACCTTCTAGATGACAGACCTCCTGTGAATACTTTTCCAATTATTTTTTAGCACCTCCTATATACAGTAATGAGGAAGTCACCTTCTGAAACTGCTTTCCATACCAGGAGACAGTCTGTATTAACACATTCCCTGCTTAGGGGCAACTATGAAATGCAGCCTTAACGCTGAAAGTATCTGGCAGTGCTTACAATGAAGGTCTTCAAGGTCTTTAAAAATGGATACAAACATACAGATGTTGATGTCTTTAACATATGTTCAGTCAAAGTAAAATTTTCTGTCTGTGGCTTTTTTTTGGTTTTTATTTAAATATCTATGTTCCTGGATGAATACTTTTATGTTTTCAGCACCTGCATTTTTTTTAAAGAGTGACATTTTAAGTAGTAAGGCAAGATATATAAGCATTTAATTCGATTACTTTGAGTAAGGAGATTCAGTAGTCTCCTTGTTCCAAAATTCCACTTGCATATTTTTTCACTCAACTAAAACTTATACAGTTTTGCTTTGGTCTTTAATGTACTCCACATTAATAAGGCAAGGTTTAATAATGACTTCTACATAACAAAAAGAAATATCACAATTCTTTGTTATTCTTACACATAGCCTCCACAAACCTAATCTCCACAAACTTAGGGCTTCAGTAAGCATTTCCAAGTAGTATAAAATAATTATATATAACTCTCCATATATTTATAGTATATATAATATACTGTAACACAAGATGTTGAAACACAGAATGTTTTCGTTGATTTTCTGCAGAGTCCATGCCTAGCTCCAGCACAGCATTAACACGCCAAGTTTAGAGGTCTGGAAAGCTACTGCAGCATGACAAAAATATACTCCTGAAACAGTCAGTTTTGGCATCAAATAGTTCAGATTTTCCACGTACCTATGCATTTTTGAAAGTTGTTTCACGATATCTTTTGTGTCTCATAATAGCTAAAGTAATAAATACGATAGAAAAAAATAGTTCATGTTCTAAATCAAGCTGTTTAGTCAAAGTTTTTATCATAAAAAAGTGATCTATTTTCCTTTTTGAACAAAAAACTTGCAGTATGACTGCCGTCTGTTCCCCAAAGCATTTTCGCTAAATGTTTCATGTATATATTACCATATCTCTTTATATTAGTTGTCCACGTACAAACGGTATAAAATTCATTGATTTAAACCAGTGAAAAATCAGTAAAGAGCAATTACTTGGCGAGTGTGTAACCATATTCCTCTACGGCAAAGCATCACAAAAACACAATGGCACCATACAGCTGAAGCTCTTCTAAGTGGCAAAAATTTTGCAAGCTGTAGAAATATATGTCAGTGTAATCCTATTTTTAACAGAGTTATTTTGCTAGCTGTGCATACGTATCCATAGTTCAGAAATCACATCTGTAGAATAATTTTAAAACATAAGCCCAGACTAAGACAAGTAGTAAAATCAAAACCCTTTTGAAATCAAAGACAAATGTCCAACTGATTTTTCTAATGCTCATATTTCATTGTAGAAGTTTTGTCTTTGTACTTACGCATGCTTAATTATTATTTCAAAATATATTCAGTCTTCCTACTTCTTTCGCTTTGAACTACCTCATCAGCCATTTCACCAGTGACTTCAGTTTCTGGCCAATTTAATTTTCTCAGTCACTAACAAGCTGCACTGTTTACTTATGCCTCAGTACAATATGCTATTTATTATAGTTCAGAAAAGTGTTTCCCACTACGTCTTCTGAAGATCACATACTAAAACTAGTTCTAGTGGCTTCAAATTCTGCCAAATCATAGAATCACAGACTGTCAGGGGTTGAAAGGGACCTCAAAAGATCATCTAGTCCACCCCCCCTGCCACAGCAGGATCACCTACAGTAGGTCACACAGGAACACGTCCAGGTGGGTTTTGAAAGTCTCCAGAGAAGGAGACTCCACAACCTCCCTGGGCAGCCTGTGCCAGTGCTCTGTCACCCTCAGAGTTAAGCAGTTTCTCCTCATGTTGAGGTGGAACTTCCTATGACCAAACTTCACCAAATGACTTCACCGAAAGACCAAAATCGTGTTCTGACACCAAAGTTGTCCTTTTCCACCTAATAACAGCTTGATGAAAACTGCGCAAGGAAAACAGCAGCCTTGCACTATGGCTCTTGAAGCATCTTTGGTTCTGCTTCAGATGAGTTAAAACTCCCAGCTGTAGCTTTTCTAAGTCTCAAGGAGGAGCAGCAGCTTATACAAAAAGGCGAAGCCTTGGGTTTAGCAGGAACAGAGAATCTTCTGAGAGCAAAGAATCACATGCAGCCAGACTGATGTGCTGAGCTAGGGACAAGTAAAACTGAGTTTCTGACAGTGGAATCTTCGTGTTTGATATTTGGAGGAGCTAAGCATTTGTCAAGTCCAATATCTGGCTTTCTAACAAAGCAGCAAAAAGCTGAGGCCTCACACCGTATTTTGCTTAAGGAAAGAAAAGTACACATTTAATTTCACACCTGCACGCTGCACTTCTTGGATGGTGAAGGTCAGGTTGTAACTAGGGGAATGGCTCGGCAGCACATGCAAACACGCTCCGCTTGTCCTCTGAGCCAAGCGGAAGCAGTAGGCAAATACCGAGCCAGAGCCGACTGCTCCATGCACAGAGAGCGCAGCCTGTTCTGCTGGAGCCTGAACAGTATGTCAGAAGAAGGATCTCAAAACTAGCACCTGAGCGCCACGCAAGTCTGCGAAAAATTAAATGCTAAAGCACTTCTCACAGTCAGTTGTTATAATGTGAACTCTGAAGAGTTCAGAGCTCTTTTATAGTATGTAATTATATATTCAGACTGCTTGGTGAATCACTCTCAATCCAGACCCGAGAATTACTAAAATTAATCCAGGTTTAGCAATGTGAGCTAAGTGTTTTCAGGTCATCAGATATTTAGTTAGAACATACAGAACCACAGATACATATAAAAACTGTAAAATCTAACACTAAAGTATAACACTGACTGCTCATGAAAGCAACGAGCAACAAGTAAATAGAGAGAACAGCACCTGCAGTGAGTGCTACTGAAACAGCACACTAAGTCACTAGTAGGAAACAAAATCCACACATATTTGCGTAGTCTTACTCTGAAATAACGTGGTAATGGGCAATGCAGTATTGGCTCTTCTGTTCATTCACTCAAAGGAGTGAATAAGTGTGTGCAGTCTGTAGGAATTCAAAAATCCTTTTGTAGCTGGTTTGCATTATGAGCTCTAAAGCACACAATTTCTGGTAGAGCTGTACTTCAATGTCATTTCACAATGTTACACTTGTCTTAGCTTACACACTGAAAAAATTAAAATGTTCACATAAATAATGTCAGGCTTTTAAAGGGCATTAGAAATTTGGTGATGTAAATTAAGAGTGTATGTATTTTCTCTTCAAAGAATAATGACCGTTACAGATTCCCATTTAAAGCAGGAAACTAAATGAATGATTTCTCTGAACAACAAATGTCCATTATTTATAGACACTTAAGGAGACCACTTTAACACGTTTGAAATCAAGGTCACTTTAAAACGTAATTGAGATTACTTGCAACACAAGATCTATTTATTTCCTCTATATCATAATTCATTATAAGATTAAAACAAAAGGCTCACTCCATTATGAGGTTCTGCTAACAAGTTACAAACCAAGAAGTTTTTTAACTTAAAAGAGTATATTAGCGTAAGGGATAGTTTACACTTTATTTTAAATAAAGAAATACATCGGGAAAAATTAAGACTTAATACAGACCTAGGAGTAAATATGAACAGAAGAATTTTTTCGGATTTCTTCTATCTATTCAATTCAAAATACAGAATCACAGAATGGTTGAGGTTGGAAGGAACCTATAGAGATGATCTAGTCCCCAGGGCTAGTCCCCAGAAAACTGCTCAAGCAAACTGCTCCTGTGTCTGACCACCCTCACAGTGACAAAAATTTTTATGTTTACATGGAACACCTTGTATTTCAGGTTACACCCACTGCCTCTTGTCCTGCCATTGGATATCACTGAGAGGAGTCTGGCTCCATCTTCTTCACTTCCTCACCAAGATATCAGATCAGATTCCCCTGAGCCTTCCCTTTTCCAGGCTGAACAACCCCAACTCTCAGTCTCTCAAGTCCCCTCATAATTCCTGTGGTCCTTCGCTGGAGTCGGCCTAGTACGCCCACACCTACACTTTTCAGATTTCCTTTGTTCAGCTTACTGCTCAAAGCAAGGCAATAAAATGCATAAGAGTGCGACCTACATTAAGAAAGTCTAACATTTAATAACTAAAGATAGTTTTCACAACTTCTGCTCTGTGCAGCTTGCCTTCCTCTCTATTTTGTATGCAAAATGAAACAAGTACATCTATCAGTAAAATACTAACAGTAAAGTTTAAAGAAATGATGACTCAGGGGGCCGGTTAGCTCAGTGGTTTGAGCACGGTGCTGACAACAAAGACAACACTGATATCGCGGGTTCGATTCCCGCTCGGTCCTCATGTGTTGCCTGGTCTAGTCGAGAGGTGGCGTCCCTGCCCATGATAGGGAGGTTGGACTAGATGATCTCTAAGGTCCCTTCCAGCCTATGCCATTCTATGATTCTATGATTCTATGACTCATGTCATCAGAATAAGAGGCAACTACTGACCAAAATCAGCCTAGACAAACTTTTTCTCACAATCATATTAGTATGTGAAATATAATATTACTATTTTTTTACCATATTTTTTGTCAGATTTGGTGGGGGGATGTAAGAAAGGAAGGCTTTGTTCAAATAAGAGGGGATGTTCATTAGATAAAGTCAGTGATGGTATCCAAGAACTGTGGGGCTTTTAGGAAGATAATCATGATAGATGAAAGTGATATTTACCCAGCCTCACAACATACTTTCTCCTTCCAGCACTGCAAAACACTGAGTGGAGTTTTCCCCTCAAAAAATCCAAACACAAGAAGGAATATTATCCAGGAAAATTTAAGGGGTCTTACCTCCTTTACCAACCCATGAGTTCACAGAGTAACTCCATACTACTCATCATACATATACATACAAAAAATTAATTCAGCAGTCAGCATTACGAAACAACAAAAAAACGCATCTTTCTATAGCATCCATGAGAAACATGACAAAAAGCTTTCTGTAAAAAAGAAATAAGAAAAAAAATCAACTGTAACTAAATGGCTAGGGAAAAAACATATAACCTGTTGACTGCTGAGCTCTATAGTTTCCATTCAGATTAGAATTAACAAGTGACCAGTCTTGGTTTACTGTGAATGATGTGCCCTGTGACTTGCACGCTGCAGTATAAAGCTGCTACTTCTATTGCCAAATCTGTCCATTATGCTTTGGTTTAGACATGTAGCAAAAAAAGAAGAAAATAAAAAAAAACAAAAACAAAAAACCCCAAAGCAGTAATTGCTGTAAGCTGAAGGATACAATAACTTAGTTACCAAGTATCAAGAAAACATATTGAAACCCAAATTTGTCTAACTCAGGAAAAGACTTTATAATATGTGAATATCTTATCTTTTCCTTATTGAAATGCAGCTATCATTTCAGAAGAGTTTTATATGTTAATTTCCTACTTACAAAGAACCATGTATGCTTCCAGAAGGTGGTGACACTATACTTAGTAGACTGGAATGACTTCTTAGAAGATGAATACAGAGGGGAAAAAAACCAAACAAAACCAAACTAGCTCATCTCCTGCTAGGTGTTTCTTTTATTTGTCTTTAAAAGCACAGATGGGCCCCAGGCATTTGGAACAAAAATCCAGCTCGATGCAAACACAGATCCAGAAGAGCTGGCATGCAAACTACTAGAGGAGTGTGACCCGCTACAAACAGATGGGCCCAGATGTTATCCACCCAAGGGTGTTAGGAAAGCTGGCTGATGTTGTTGCAAGGCTGCTCTCCCCAGTCTTAAAGAAATTGTGGAGATTGAGAGAGGCCCCAGAAGACTGTAAGAAGGCTAATGTCACCCCCATCTCCAAGAAGGACTTAAAGGAGGACCCAGGAAATGATCAGTCCCTGGGAAATTATGGAAAAATCCTCTGGGGGGCTCTAACAAGTCAAATGAAGCATGTGATTGGGAAAAGCTACCATGAATTCATCAAGGACAAATTCTACTTGACAAACTTGATGACAAAGTAATCTGTTTGGTTCATGTGGGGAGAGTGGTGGACATTGCCTTCCTGGATGCCTCCAAAGCTTTTGATGCCATTCCCCACAGTCTCCTCCTAGAGAAACTGGTACCTTACAGTCTAGACAAGTGGTCCTTGCAGCGGGTGGGGAACTGGCTGACACCCAGAGGGTGGTGGTCAACAGCTCCTTTTCCATCTGGCAACCTGTCACAAGTGGGGTCACTCAGGGATACATATTGGGCCCAACACTGTTTAATATGTTCGTAAGTAATCTGGATGATAGGATCACATGTACCCTGATGAATTTTGCAAATGACATCAAACTGAGTGAGGAAATGGACAGTTTGGAAGGGAGAGCTACCCTGCAGGAGATCTGAAAAGGCTGAAAGAGTGGGCTAACAACCTTATGAAGTTCAACAAGGACAAGTGTAAAGTCTTGCACCTGGGAAAACATAATCCAGGAGTGCAGCACAGGCCAGGATTTACCCAGATGGAGAGCAGCTCTGTGGAAAGGGACCTGGGGATGCTGGTGCACAACAACATGAGAGAACAGTGGGCTGCTTTGCGACAAAAAGCCAACAGGCTGATGGGCTGCATCAACAAGAGCAGCTTGTCAGAGCACACTTGGAATACTGTGTTCAGCTTTGGTCCCCGCTGTGCCCAGATGTGGGCAGACTGGAGAGGCTCCAGAAAAAGGCCAAAGAGATGAAGAAAGGGCTGGGAAGCCTGCTATACAAGCAAAGACTGGGAGAACCGGCTTTGTTCAGCCTTGAGAAAAGAAGGGGAGAGAGGGGAGACCTTATCACCATGTTCCAGTACTTAAAGGGTGGCTTTGAAGATGAAGACTCCCTTTTTATAAGGAATCATGTAGAAAAGACAAGAGGTAAGGGGTACAAGTTTTCCTAGAGAGATTCCAACTGGACACAAGAGGAAAATTTTTCATAATGAGAACAACTGGCCATTGGAATAATCTCACGAGGAAAGTGGTGGATTCCCCAACACTGGACATATTTAAGATTTGGCTGCACAGGGTTCTAGGCCGTCTTGGCTAGATTGTGCCTTTCTCAAGATAGGTTAGACCAGGTGATCCTTGAGGTCCCTTCCAACCTGGCAGGCTACTATTCTCTTTATTTACCTTATATTCCCACATCAGTGAATAATTTTAGTATGTTTTGCTTTGAAAGCATCCAGGTATGTTTTCCATTCTGAGTTACACAGACCAGCTGACTTACCTAACAAGGTACCCTGCTGTACCACAAGTTCCCCTTTGGAAAGGGAAATTCCAACTCCATATTATTTAGTCTTAATTACTGACCTGTTAATTTAATTAGTTTCAATTTTGAAATTAAAATTTGTCTGTGGTTAAAAAAATTATTTTTCATGTAACAATAAGGTGGTTAATAAGAACAGAGTATGCATATAAAAAATGATCATATCTAAGCTAAGAATAAAATTCAGAGCTCACTGTTCTTGCAGCCTCAGTGCAAGATAATCTTTCTTAAATCTTCCAAAACTGACACACGAAATTGCAGGTCAAGGAGCACACATCTACAAGTGCAATAACACCAAGAATAAGAAAAATATAAATATAATTGGAGAAAAGTTAAAAAGACAGATTATGGAAGAAAAATTAAGAAGACATGCAGGTAACTGGAAAATGGCATAAACATAGCATGGGGTTACTAATGATACATCACTTCATCTAACACTTCATTAATCTAGAAAATGAATAAATAGCGGTTGTCTCACATCTGGACTTCATTTAAAATATTGCAATTTTCCACATGAGGACTTGTTAAATTCATGAAGATGAGCGTTAATAGAAGAATTAAAAATTGGCAAAGAACTGTCTGAGGGTAAATGAAAGGGAAGGCAATGCTGAAAAGCTGGAGCATCATCTGGAAGAAAAAGTTACAAGCACAGTTCTTTGATGCTCATTTTTTAAATTGGTTTAATAAAAAAAGAGGACAACTGTAGCACAGAAAAAGTGATCATAAAACTAGCCCTGAATAACGCCAAAAAGCAGATAACAAGGGTTCATTTTAACCACACAGGCAACAAGACTCTGGAGCAATCTTCAAGGGAGAAGTTGGGACAAACTTTTCCACATTCTTTTATTAATGAGTCTTGCTTAGTTTAAGATATCGTACCACTGAGAGAAAAGGTCCCTTACAGATTCTGTGAAAGTTTAAATAAGATTTTCTTTTCCTTTATTCTTCTGTACTTCCTTTGCAGAAAGCCTGGTGGCAGACACAGAGAAACTTCCTGCCAGTTCGTTGAATTGACAAATTAGTGAAGTATGCCTTGCTCTTGATCCCAAGAGCACTAACAGGTTTGACCAACAAAGCATATTGGCAGACATTTGTGCTGATATTAGGACAGGGCAACAGAAACAAAGTAGGTGAATTCAAGTGGAAAAAAAAAAAAAATCATTATGTTGCCACCAATGACAAAGGCAGCTAAAGTAAAGTTACAGGCAGAAGCCTGAAAGACAAGAGCTCTGCACTGCACAGCCTGAGGAAAACCGTCTAGAAGCCTGTTGTTACATCAAGCATTTGGAGACACACAAACACTACACTGAAAAAAAAAATCTGCTTAATAAACCCACAAAATAATCTATTAACTTCCATTCTGAAATAAGCATACAAAGAACTGAATTTCAGTAACAAAGTTGTAACCTTCTGGCTCTAATGATGAGCATATCACAGGATGGATCTATTAAGGAACACATAGAGGGAAAGGTGCTGCCCAAGTCTTAACCTCTCATTTTTGGTTTTTTTTTCCCCTCTAAAAAACCTATAATCTACAACTTGTATTTTTCTGATTTCAGGTCTACTTTGATTTGAAAGGAATGTTTTTGACCTCCGAAGGAAGTATTTGGCACTTTCAAACAATACATTACTACCCTTTGGTCTCTAACTGTAGTTTTGATTACCTGAATGTTCTCAGGAGCTTATGACAACAAGGAAGAAGCTATGTATTACTTTTTTAGTGGAAATCATTAATAATGAATTATTCTTAGAAATTAAACAAAAAGGAACTCTTGTTTCCCACTGTAACAGTTTGCAATACAGCTGAATTGTATTTAACTGATGGGAGCCTTGGATGCTTTAAGTCCAAGCACATGTATATGTTACCTTTCAATGCACAGAGATGGAGACAGTCACAACTATAATGCAGAAAAAAGAAGTCTAAGCAGGAAATTTCTTGTGTCTTATTTTATAAGCAAATAAATCTATTGTATAGAGAGGTAAGTAAATGTATGCACTCCTCACATATTATGCAAACTACTATTTAGAATGTAATTTTCTTGAAACAGCTCTGCTGTTTCACATCACGGCCTAGTGTTATTCCAGTCATTTATACAGCATTTAACATGATTTTGTGTGAGAAACACCATTTAATATAATACACTAAGTTACACTGAAGTTTCTTAATTTTATTTGGGCAAAGTTCTTTGCCTGAGGTGCATAAATTGTTCAATTTTTAATAATCTGTGATCTTAACAGAATTTTCATCCTCCTCTCTTTTTTCTAGTTATATTGTTTTGGGAAAATTTCTTCCTGTTTTGTTATGCTAAAGGAATAATGTACCTCTGCATTAGTGTAAAAACAGAGATAGGTATTGCCAAAATAAAATTCAGAAAAATTCTGCAAATCACAAGAGTTCACAGAAGAGATAGATGGACCCTTTGAGAACAGTATGGTGTAAGCAAAGAGGGACTAAACTCCTCCAACTTTTTCCTACTTATCCTGGCAGGGGTTAGCTGGTAAAGTTGCTAAAATGTTCTCAGATGCCTCAAGTCTTCATTCTGAAACAGAGTACTCAAATTGAGGAATATCCTACACATTAAGTTTTAATGTTTAACAGTTGTTATTGGGCAAAACTCTAGATTATCTCAGCTTTTTCTTCCTATTTTTAAATAATGGTCTTGTTACTGCACCATTACATTTCATATTCATCAACAAAAACCGACATACAGTGAAATGCATGCTCCAGTAGCTGTCATTTACCTTTACCAGACTTAATGTCCCCAACAAAAAACACATTCCAAATACTTAGGAAATAAGTTAGAACTCCCATATCCCCTCAAACATCAGAGCCAAATTTCCTCTAATAAAGAGTCACTGGAGACACATCCCAAAGGAAGTGTGAAATGCTCTTAAATAGTGAAAGTGAAGAACAAAGTATATCTTCTGTGTCACCAATCACTTTAAACACCAGCTATACAGTGCTGGAAAATGAAGCTCATTTCAATTTCTCATAGAGTTCAATAAGTAAATAAAAACCTAAATAGGGTAAACGTGTGTGCCTACACATAGACTACAAAAAACAAACAAACAAACCAACAGGATTTCACCCCTGAAATGACCTAAAAACGTTCTTGTTCTTAATGCCACCTTGAATCTTAATTAACTTTGCTTTGATCAGATTAAATGTTTTAAAGTCCATGTGCCAATACCCTCACCACCGGCACAGGCTTCCCTTGTTTAGTAATAAACAGCAAGTGGTATCTTCCTAAACAGAAGAACAGACATGAGCACTGGTTTATAAGATGTAAATGTACCTTACAGATCTGAATTTTTATTTACAAAGAATTATCATTTCATATCAGTAGTTCTTTTTTTTTCTGGTTTATAAAGAAAAAAATAATTTCACAGAGTATAGAGACTTTAGCATGCATGCATTACCCCAACTAATGTAAGATTTTTAATGTTCATGATCAAGCACACAGTTGTTATGCCATCCCATATGGCAAATCTATGATTTGGTTCTAGAAATGGGTTATCTTCAGGTTTAAAAGCACCATCTGCTCGTAATGATACTACCAGCAAAACTGCCGTGATAAAAAATAAATTAAAAAAAAAAAATTAATCCATAAGTGATGGTAAAATCTAAAGCCCAGGAGAAATTCTGAAGTCATGACGACTCTTACAGAGAGCACAACAGAAATGCCAGTGAGCTTTTAAGAAAAGGTGATCAGGTTTGAATTAGCCTTAGTCCCACTTCAGCCCCCACTTTGTGCAATGAATAATGAATAAGTAAGATTGATGAAAGGAAAGGCAACACGGGGGTTAAAATAAGAAGAATGGGGAGAAAATTTGGGTTTTTATTACTCCGAGTTCTTAAAAATCTGATAGAGGTTTCAGAAATTCAAGCGAAATAACTCCTTTTCTCTCCAGTAATGCAAAGAATCTAGTCTTGCTAAATAATCTTCAGAAATGTATGGTATGCATTGGCAGAGTAAACAATTTTTTCATATTATCAAATTAAAACTCTGTAAAGCCATCAAAATCGAAAATTTTGCAAGAAAGCTTTTGTCACAAAACCAAAAACAAAGGAAATCTTTATTGCTGTTCTACATTACTTGAACTTTCTGCCAATTAATTGATTTAGCAATCCAGTATGATAAGAAAGTCGCAAAATAAAAACTATTCTTTTCTTGCTTCAAGGGAGACTTTTCAAGTATTTTCTTTAACAGTTTGCAAATCAATCTTCAGCATTAAGAAGCCATTGTGCAGAAGCATGGAATTATTTCCTCGTACTCAGTGACTGTATCTGCAAGTCTTCCGCTGATGTAAGAAAAAACCCCCAACTTTGAAGTCTTTATCTCTGTACAATTAATAAACTTCAGGTCCCTATAGCAAATTAAGTTACTCTTTTTCATGTTTCATTTGACATGCAAGTTTCTTTACTCAACCTCCTTCTCCAAGATCTGTTCAGTCTTTTATTTTAATATGTTCCCTCAGTACAACCACCTAAAATATGAAACTGTTTGCAGACATGAATAAAAGTGGTATTTTTCAAATATATTCTAATATAGTAGAAATTAGATCAGCTTCCCTATATATTAATATTTAGGTTCTCAAATTAGAAGCTTATAAGAAAATAACTGAAAACACAGCCAAAATGTGGTCTATTGATGACCAAAC
Organism: Apaloderma vittatum; assembly: GCF_000703405.1. Taxonomy (NCBI): domain Eukaryota; kingdom Metazoa; phylum Chordata; class Aves; order Trogoniformes; family Trogonidae; genus Apaloderma; species Apaloderma vittatum. Next base: position 25,087 of record NW_009706372.1, on the reverse strand, counting down.
AAAATAAGAATATGGCCTCAGCAACTACACCATTATGCAATAGATATCAATGAAAGTTATCTAAACCTACAATCAAAAACTCATGTCCTCTTCTCTATTACTTAACATTTTCATTAATGAGAATAAAATCTGCAATTGTAGTGGCAAAATCCAGCAAATTTTCATTATACTGTCTTTCACAGGGTAGTCTACTCCTACGATCAGTTGCATTTCTGCAGCAAACTTTCAACACTTAAAGTCTTGAAAAAGTCAGTTTGAGAATTTAAGTAGTGGATGTTTTCAGGGCAGGAGAGCAGGGCAAATTAGGATAAATAAAGTAAACATAACAGAAAAGCACACAGGAAGAAGCCATTAGCAAATTGAAGGAGATCTTTCTGAACTCTATTCCAAAACAGTTCTCCTGCCTAAGACTAATCCCATCATCTCTCTTGCATGTGCGTGGAAACCCTCTTCTCCAGCCTTTGGCCATGCTCTTTCCCCTTTCTACCACTCTGCTTATCTCCTTCAACTCCCACCTCCCAGCAACTCTCCGTTCTCACCCCTTCAAGCTTTTTCTGCCCTTCCTGCAACAAACCCACCCCCTTTCCTTACCAAAAGAAATAGAAGGGATATGATGAAGTTTTAAAATAGCAGCACTTCCCCAGTCCTCCACCTTTCAGTGACAAGAAGGCTCTGAAACTGGAGGGGGAACCTGTGCAAGACAGTTTGGCTTTGCAAGTTCTCACACTTTTATATGGTAGCTTAAATTGGCTACAGCTAAAAAAAAAAACAAACCAAAAAACAAAAAACAAACCAAAACATGGAGAAGCTGAGCAAACAGCCAAAATAGCCTGTCTGTTATGGGGCACAATCAAATTCGTGTTGCAGCCGTCTTCAGCCTGGTAAATTAACATGCTGCCATGTAATTTTTCTCAAGACAAATGGAAAAAAAAAAAAGAAAAAGCATAGATGACATTTGGATAAAGTCTACTGGCATAATCCAATATAAGATAATTATCTATTTCTGCAATATTCAAATGCACACAATGCAGTTAACACGGTACTGTACCTCATTTTGAAGTTCATCACCGCTTTTGGTAGAAGCGAGCATCTCATACAAAGTACAGCAGAGGTCTTCTGTTGTTGGCCCTCCAGGGGTACTTCCTTGAGATTCATTCAGATACTTTGCAACTTCGCACCATAAAAAAGAATCATCTATTTTTTCCAAAGACTTGAGATCAGATTTCTCATCAGAGTAATTCTGTAAGTGATTCAGCTGGTTATTGAGAAATTTGTTATAATCTAAGCTTATATTTTTTTGTGCATCAGTCTCACCATTCACAGGCAGCTCCTCAGAGTGATCCAAATCATGCATGTCAAATGAAAACACTATATTTTTACCAAAGACGACTCTGTTATCACCATTTTGCTCTTCAGCCATCTGTATGAGGGCTGTAAGCTGTTCTTCAGTGAAGTGAGAAGCAATCCGACATGTGGCATTACAAGCCGCAGTAGCAGATGACGATGGAAATGGCCCAAACATCTGCTTGATCGCCTTTGTCTCATCATGACCAACACATTCTTTCCTGTGAAATGTCTTAAAGAGAAAAACAGCTCCGCTTTCAATCGCTTCTTGTCCATTTTCAGCTCCAACTGTTAACAAAACCAAAACCAAACGTAACTTTACACACTCCAAACTAACTCTTTCATCGCCTATAACATAACTGTATTCAATTTCTTACTGCAAGTCTCAATAGAGATGTGAAATGAAGACCATAATAACAAGTAGTAACTGTTGCAAGGTCCTGAATTATAAAAGGTATATGATAATAAAGCATCTGTCTTCATTATCCTTCTACTTAATAGAAATTCATGTTAAGAATTACCAAAGCTGTCTTATTCTTCCGAGTTAAAGAAAAAACTTGCCTGAGGTCTTAAACTCACAAAAGTATATTTAAGAGCTTTTTAAAGGTAACAAATTTCCACTTTGTCTCATTGTTTATTCACTGCCTAATCTGAATATTCATAATATACTAAACATACTGAACTCAGCTGGGAATTACTACATTTTTGCAGTACTTCCCAGTAGAATTACTACAGAATGTGTAGTAGTTAGAAAAATTACCTAAAAGGAATTAAGCAAATGAATGCATGAATTTATTTACAAAATATCATGTTATGCAAATAAATACATTATTAAAGAAAAACAAGAATTTATCTCTTAGAAAAATATTCACTAAGGTAGTCAAGGAAAACATAAGCAAAATGACCGTATACCAAAACACAATGTCACTACTAGACAAAACCAGCCAGGAAACTCAATTTTTTTTGTTTTGTTTTATATGAGTAGCTCACTCCAATCTTTTTAGTAGAATAAACATGTCTTCCAAGTCTGCATAACTTCTAAAACATCTCAAAAGCTTACCGTGGAGATTTACAAGTTGCCACTGTCAAGATGCCTTTATTGGCTCAATGTTTTAGCTACCAAGATCAACTGGCAGAACTCCAGCTGAGAACCATACAATTTAAGTGATAACACTTGTGATGAACCGCTGGTATGGCTAATTCAAAAGAGCTATTAAAACAAACTAATCATTTTAAAAGGAATAATATTACAATTCTTTCAAAACTCTCCAAATGGCACTTCTGACAGCGAATGTGGCTGTCCTCTTTCCAGTAATCCAAACTGCCTTGCGCCTGCCTCTGCATACTTCTGTTACTCAGTTACAGGTCTATACATTTGCGGTGCTATTCTCATTTTCTGTCAATTAAAAGCACCAAAATCGGTGGGAAGACTCTTAATTACTTTGGCATTGTCATTTGTAACTTGATTCAACTTAGGTTAGGTTTAACCCAAGGAAGACCCAGGTTGGGGGTTTTTTTTATCCCCACAATGTAACAGGAAAGGGGAAAAAAAAATCCAACATGAGCAGATGGAACAAGGCTGAGCAGCTAGAAACACAACATAAACAGAGCTGCTTAAAAATTTAGTATTTCTCTTGAATTTCCCTGTTGTGCACTTTGAAATGCTGAAAGTTCACGGAGAGAACTGGAAGTGATGTTTATAGGTTAAATAGATACCTACATATGGAAGATAGGTAATAGAAAGCTACACACATACAATATATATTTACATATATCTCAAAAGGAAAAGGTGGTTCAGCTTCTCTCTCAGCATTAGATCTGTAGGAATTACAGGGTCAAAAAACAACCACTCAACATTTAAAAACTTAATAGACCTAAGTTTGGCTGCATGAACCTTACTCATATTCCTAACATACAAATGCACATAATGATTTCAAGTCCCTTGTGTCAGAACAGAAGTACACATTACTAAGACTTGTACTGAAGGATTTGATAAAAGGCTCTTTGGTTTATTATGTGGTAATGCTCCTTTATTACCAACATCTCCTATTCATTGTTTTCCCCTCTCCACTCCACCAAGCAAAAATTTACCACTATTACTTTCAAGTTATTTGATTTGCTTTACCTACTCACCACAGTAGGCCTTCTGTTAAAGTTTGGGGGGGGAATATAGGAAAAAAGACAGTTTTTGCATCCATCTTCAGCAAAAAGTGAAAATTTAAAAATATTAAAAAAAAAATAAATCACACAGCTAATACTCATTTCCGTCATTAATACAGAAAACACAAATACATCAAATTATCACAGATAACACCTGCAGCTAAGAATAGCAATTACTTCCTTTGCTTGTAACATTTTTTCCCAGCCATTTTTTCCTACTTGCTATACTACACATGGTCTTACTTTTTATATCGCAAACTCTGCAGTCATCACATCTTTGACAGCCTCAACTTAGCCAACATTTTACTCCAATTCATCTTAGCATTAAACTAGACAGAGTGTATATTTAAAACAACTACATAGATCCTCTCAATCAATATGGACTGCCCTTTTTCCAACTTGAGGCCCTGACAGCTGATGCAAAAATCACTTCCCGTCTTGCACAACTTTCCCCCAAACCATGCGTATTGCATGTGCCAGCTGAAATCTGTGCCCTGAAGCAGAGGTACCCGAATTGGGGCAGAGAGGCGGCCCTTCCTAGAGACCTGTCTCAAAGACAGGCAGCCACATGCTTAACTTCTGGACTGAAGCAGTTAAAAGTCTGCTAAAAGCACAAAAGCTCAATGATTTGTATTAGATTTTAAAAAAAAAAAAAAATAGGACCAAATTTGTAAAAATAACAGTTACGTCACTAATATGGAGGGAATTGACCACAAAGCAAAGTTCAGAACGTGCATCATCAGATGAGTTTAGGGCACTTTTGTCAGTCATTTTAGAAATATTCAAAATTCTTCTGATGACTCACTAAAGCAACAGCCATTCACACCATCAGTAGCTTTAACAGGCAACTTCTGCACAACCGTACAGTACAACTGACTACAACATACTGAACATGAATAACCTGTCTAGCCTTTTTTGAAAGTCTGTTTAGATATTTGCTTCATTCTCAATTTGCTGGTTATTTTCAAAAGAACTGTCAAGAAACAGAATCAGAAGTGAGGCGGGTTTGCATTTATATTGTGATGAAAATCTCTGATCAATAATGCCAAAAAAAAAAGCGCAAATGTATTAATTCTTTCAGAGTTTTTACATAGAGTTCTACTGGAGATACTTGAATCAATCAGAAAAGAAGAAAATATACCTTTTAGATTTAAATGAAAAATTCTTAATTATTTAATGGCTAGAGCTTGAGCCATGTGCTCAGTTTATGAGCTGATGAAGATAACTTCTAAAACTAATTCAGTCAGCTTGTGGTGTTTGCAGGCTATCAATCAAAAATTGTTTCCAATCAAAACAAATTTTCATACTTTGATTGCCATAATGCATTTGTTTTAAAAGCTTAATTCCAGATGAGTGTGGTTTATTATTTATTTGTCTACAACACTAAACACTTCTTGTATATTATGCTTTTTACATTTTTATGTGCCTCTGTAGCAGTCTTATTTTTCATTACACTAATCACGTGGAATTAAAGCAGAAAACACCAAGACTGTTCCTTTCTCAGAGTAATACCATTTCAAAAAAAGCTGTTGCTTTTGCTTACCAAAGGTCTAACACAAACTATACCACACACTATACAACAATACTATCAAAAATTAACAATATCCACATAAAAACAGATCATAGTTCAAAAACTAAAAAAAATAAGGAGAAGACCAAATTGTGCATATACATATCAGATTAAGTGGAGCTTTAAAAATATTTCAGGGCAAGTCTGACATTATGGTAGAACTAAAACTGTACCAGTCTGCAAAGTATACAGGCAGAAGGCAGTTTGGAAAAAAATATCCCTACAGTACAGTATATAATTAAACTACTAGAGAATGGAAACGTACCTATTTGTCTTGCAGCTTGTAATATAGTTTTTAAGTCACCATTTATGGTTTGGTGTTCTTTTTTGTCCAAATTGTCATCAACGAATTTTACTATCTTCTTCCAGGTAAGATCAGACTTCAGCAACTGTTCATGTAGTTTTGATCTTTTAGCCTGAAAATGCAAAATATTTGGGGTTTGTTCTATTTCTTTCAAATTACCATATGGATGTTCCTTTAAAATTAAACACAAGATAAAACCACATCTTTCCAACTGCATTCAGTCAGTATGCAGCAACAATTGCAAGGTTGCCCTATTACCGGTTCTTTACACTCTTTCTGAGTGTAAAGGATACACACAAGCATGCTCTCTCACTACTTTATACTCTTTCCGAGGCTGAATTATCTGTAAAGCTGAACTCCTGCAACTTCAAGAGATTTACTGCTCCCAAGATTCCAAATTCATTCCACATTACAAGTTTCCACAATGCATCTATTGCTTTAATCCATTATTTCTTGAGGGGAAAAAAAATGTACCTAAATTCAGTATTACCAGATTTATTCTAAATATTCCCTCAACAAGAGTCCGAGGTGAACTTAATATTCGAAAGGAAATGTTTGGCTCGCCAGCTCTGCATAAGCTCAGAGTTAAAAACATACCAGCTCAACTGAACTTCCTGAAAGATGAAAAAACAGGGCTGTGCTAACAGAGCCAAGCAACACATCCACATAGGACGATTGTAAGGGCCTGGCATAAACCACAGAGCTACAGTAGATTTGACTCTGAGTGAGGACACTATGAAGGAATGCAAAGAAAACTACACACTCTCCCAGTCTTGCTTGCCTGCTCTTATAAAATAGCAACGCAAACAAAGAAAGTAAATAATTCTTACTATATACAATTATTCTTTGGAAGAGAAAAAATAATGTTTACCGTTAAGTCAGCTAATTCTTCACTGTAATCCTCATGTTTAGTGACATTTGAAAAGGAGCGTAAAGCGCCTGTAAGACGAGGCAAGGCCATCTGTTACTCATTCAGTGATCCATAGGATGAGAAATCAAATCCCAGTTCAAGCACCTAGATGAGAACAAAACAAATAACATGGCTTTTTTAATGCTATAAATACAAACTCGCATCACAAGCTTGAAAGACCTGTTTGAGCAAGCACAGCTTGGCTGGCACTTCGGTTAAACAAGTTAAAAAAAAAAGAAATCTCTTTCTCAAAATGCTGATAATCAAGATTGGACAGAAGGGAGGTGAAAGGCACAGAGCACAGGCGAGACATGGTAACACACAGAGGTCACTCAGCAGGTCCTTCAACTCTTCCCCAAAGAAAAGTTATGAGCAATGAGGCAAGGTGGCAATTATGCCTTTAGCACCACTAAGACAAGAGTATTACAGTGAAATCCACGTAACTGAACTTTGGCTCAAAACAGCAGTGAGTGATTACAACCTACGGGAAGATTTTCTCTGAGCCAGCCCACACTGGGAGCTTTTGGGTCAGGAACGTGCCTCCCAGTGCTGATGCGGGGGCATCATCCTTCCTGACAACCACTTCAACCATTTTTAACCAGCAAAACAGGCAAAGAAAATGATGAGAGGAAAAAATCATTGTAATACGCACAGTGCTGAAGTATTATAAAAGGGCTGCCAGAAAACTGAAGAAAAAAGAAAATAAAAGTATGCCTCGGGATGTTTTCATCTCACAGCCGGGAGCACACATGCAGATTTCCACAGCGCGGGGCTCTCTCCAGGACTACAACCTATCTCAGTGCAATCTTATTTCCTCTGTAAAATAAGGTCGTATCTATACAGCAAAAAAAAGCTGTTCTCCATCTCAACTTGCACTGGTTCCAAGGCTTTTACTGAAACTATTCCCAAAGTTGTTTAATTTCAAAAGGTGCCCACTGCTGAACTGGTATCTATACAGCAAAAAAAAGCTGTTCTCCATCTCAACTTGCACTGGTTCCAAGGCTTTTACTGAAACTTGTATAATTTGTATAAGTTGTATAATTTCAAAAGGTGCCCACAGCTGAACTGTTTAATGAACAACTACAGTCTCAGAGGGTAGCAGGTAGATACAGATTTAGACTATTTTTTGAAACAATTAATGACACCATTACAAAACTAATGTTCTGCATCATTCTTAGCATGCCTGAAGACCATCAGCCATCTAGAATTTAAATAACTTCAAACAGTTAGTAAAATAACTTTTTTTCCCCTCTTGACAGCCATATGCTGTACAGAACTCCCAGCTTTAATCCAATTATACTTAATATTTTTCTCCATTTAGCAATTGTATTTTAGCTATCAACTTTGCAAAACAGCACAAAACCAAATCTAGATGCAGTGTTCCACTCACAGAGAAATGTCACTGACTTGTCAAGTCTGCTGGTTTTCCCACCACACATTAAGATGCTTTTTGAGAAAGGGTATCACAACATCTGGTATTTTGGAGACAAATGTTACAACAATGAAGCTACAAAATGTGGAAATAAAAAAACAAAATCTTTACCTGCGAAGAGGATAGAGAAGACATGTTCAAATTCAAACCAAGAAGCAGAGCCACACAACTCTGCAGCTTTTGAAATGCTCAGTGGATACATGACACATAATTCATACATGACATGTAATTCATACAGCTACCATTACAGAAGAGAAGTAACATGTCCAAAATTTGAGGACATATAACCCAACCTTTTTTGTCTGAACCCAGCAAACTCAAACTCTCATACTGCTCCATTAACAGTACTGCCATTAGCAATGATTAATGGCTTAAAAATAACTGTAAACAGTTAGTAAAATAACCTTTTTTTTCCCTCAACAGTCATATGCTGTACAGAACTCCTTGCTTTAATCCAATTATACTTAATATTTTTCTCCATTTAGTGACTGTATTTTAGCTATCAACTTTGCAAAACAGCATAAAAACAAATCTAGATGCAGTGAATTTTAAGAGTGTTTCTTCCTCCTTTATTAATCAAGTTTATTAATACTTTTTGAAATAAAAAACCTGGAACCTCGGAGGACAAATAAGGGCACACCTCCCTGACAGCAGGCTTGGCCAAAGAGCCACATCTGATTTGACAGAAATATATGTTTGTCCATAGCTTGACCTGAAACATCTATACTACCAAATGATCCTGTTAAGACCTGCTGGTTTTGGAAAAGGGACCTAAAAGGCAGCAGTGATTAAATCCCATTTATCAGGGCCCATATAGAGAGATGTAAAATAAAGTTTTGCCATTCTTCCACCTATTCCTCCTCGAGAAAAAGGTGCAAGAATAGGCACCATCTTATTCCATATTTGTAGAAGAACATACGAAATGGGTATTTAACCTTAAGAGCACTGCAACTTTACATGGCAAAAATATCTTCACCCCCAATCAAGTGAGGACAATTTGGGCTCATTCTGCTAATGTTTTTTAGGAACAGGAACTGAAGTTTGACAATTCTTAGATCTATCTCAGACTTCCTGCCGCTTAAAAAAAAACCAAAAAAACCACAAACCAAAAAAAAAAAAGCAGAAAGAGCAATATCCGCCTTTCTAAAGCTTTGTGAAGATGAGAGGCAGTAACTTTTAAAGCCTATCTTACTTGTTTTAAAAGCAAGTGCAATTTTAATGTTGAAACTTTTTATGAGATGCACCAAAACATAAAAGCAGAATTCAGGTATGAAACCATTCAAACTTTATTGTTTGAACATAAATCTAACAGCAAACATAGATTATAATCTTAGCAGGTTTTTATTCATTAAACTGGAATATTTTTAAAGAAACTATCAATATTACAAAGGTAACAAACATTACTGGAGTTTTTCACTTTGTAATTTCACTAACTACTCAAGTTTTCCTCCCATTCCTGGTCTTCCTATCTCTTTTATAAGCAAATAACCAAAGCATCTCTCCACTGAAATGTTATAGAAATTATGGTCACAGAGATGCCCTTTCAAAATTTACTATACTCTCTAACAAAAGACAGCTACCAACAAGGGCCAAGAGAAGAGGATGGCTCAGATCTGGTACCTCAATTTTCAAGTTGAATACAATTTTTTTCTTTACTTACAAATGATGGAATAGCATAGCATTAACAGTCACGGGCAAAATCCAGTTACCTTACCCTGAAGTACCAGATTCTGCAGCCTCTAGTATTTGACTTGTAAGTCTCTTAAAACCTCACAGCAGTCACTTTGTTTAAACTATTTAAGGAATACTAAGCCATGTTAACAGGTTTTGCCTATATTGCCCATAATTCTTTAAACTATTAAGTTTCTTGCTGTCTACGTACCTGAAAAAGTTATTACTAATCTAATCAAACAACGTTATAAAGAAAAAGAGGCTTTAGACATTGGCAATTACTAGCAGGTTTCTACCGACAACATAATCTTTTGATCAGATTGCATTTGCACTTTCACTTGTGCAAGTGGAAACATTTCAAAGAACAGGAAGCTAAAAAGGCAAAAGATATCCCAACCATAAGGTAATACAAAAAAATAAAGTGACAGCGAAGTAAATGCAGCCTTTTGCACTTTAAAAATATTTTAAACACATTAAAATAAATGTTAGCACAGGATTATCTAAATCAAACACAAAAGCAGCAAGACCATTAGGACACATAAAGACATTTTAAATGTATCCACACAAAGAATATTTTACTCCCTTACACTACTATGCAAGAGGAATAAAAATAAATTAATCCCAAAGCATTATATTGTAGTGACATGAACACATTTTAGAATTGCTACAATTAACCTCATCAGCTTCATTAATACAATGATAAACTTTATATTTTATTTACAAGTAAGTCTCAATATTTAAAAAACCCCACATTCTATTTGGTGTGTATTGCTCATTGCCATATTAAAGAAACAAATAAAAGCATTAGATGAAAAAGTTATTTTACAATAATGGGGTGTTAGTTCACTTAAACTTCTTATCCAAGCGTGTTTCATGCAAAGACTACAAATACAGCACCCAGCATCAAAGTTGACAGCCAGGGATAACAGTGCTTTAATAATGTCTAGGACTTTACTCATAAACAGCAGGCCAAAGCCATATACCACAATATTAATATTTTCCAACTTTATATTTGGCACCTTTACAAGCAGGGCTATACGATGTACTAAAAACTGTACATTTTCACACATCTAATTTTCTGCAAAAGGCTGAGATATCACACTGGAATTCTTTCAATTTGTCTAGGTCGAATATTGCTGATCTCCAGTCAAGTCCAGGTCAATCTTTGAAAGGGAGATGTCAAGATTAAGGAATATGTACTCAGGAAGAAATAGTGGCTGCCTGATACATGGTATTCATCTTGGTGAATACCAGAATTCAAACAAATGCCTCAGCATAATGAGGAGGCATAACAGTGCCTCTCTGTGCCATCCTTCACAGACAGTTTCAGGATCTACATCGTGTAAGTCACTAAACCAAAAAAAAAAACAAACCCCAAACCCTAAAAATACAAATAATGGAATTGCAAGTCATGCATTCAATAGGGTATTAACCCTTCCCAGATTCTCTCTCTCACAATCTTTGCCACACACACAGGATTAAACACCAGCTGCCTGGCACTGTTCTTGCTAGCATCAGCTGGAGAGGTGTTTCCTGTGATTATGCCCAATCCTGGTTTTGAGCAAATGCCAAAAACGTGGCTTTGCCCAAAAATGTGTTCATTTTAGATGTGCTTTGAGTGCATTACTAGGGATAACTGCTCTTTCTAAAAGAATTAAAATTAAAAAAATTAAATAACCCTTGTTTCAGAACAACTTATCTTTCTTTTCCTGGAACATAAGATGTAGTTCAATTGTTAGACTGAGAAACATCTGCATTTTACAATGGTTGGAGAATCCCCCACTTCCTGGGGAGATTATTCCAATGGTTGATTGTTCTCACTGTGAAACATTTCTTGTGGTTTTTGACACATCTCTGGCCAATTCCAATTCAAGCTGAGCTTTTTGTTTTTCCAACTGCATCTCTACACACCCTGGCAACACCTCTGTACTTCTCAATGGATACACTTTTGCGGTTCTGAGCAGACTCAGATTCTTGCCACCAACAGGTCTTAATCAGAATCATAGAATCATGGAACAGTTTTGGCTGGAAGAGACCTTCAAAATCGAGTCCAACCTCTTCCTAGCCCTACGAAAATCACTAAACCATGCCCTTCAACACAACATCCATCCTTCTCTTAAAAACCCCAGGGATGGCGACTCAACCACCTCCCTGGACAGGCTGCTTCCATGCCTGACAACCCTTTCAGTAAAGAAATTCTTCCTCATTTACAACCTGAACCTCCCCTGGCACAACTTAAGGCCATTTCCCCTCGTCCTATCACTCATCACTAAGCAGAATAGACCAACCTCCGCCTCACTACAACCTCCTTTCAAGTAGTTGTAGAGAGCGATAAGGTCTCTCCTCAACCTCCTCTTCTCCAGGCTAAACAGCCCCAGATCTGTCAGCCGTTCCTCATAGGACATACCAGCTTGGCAGCCCGCCTCTGTATCTTCTCCAGCACATCAATGTCCCTCCTGTAGCGAGGGGCCCCAAATTGGACATAGTACTCAAGGTGAGGCCTCACCAAGACTGAGTACAGGGGAACAATCACCTCCCTACTGCTGCTGGCAACACCATTCCTGATTCAGGCCAGGATGCCGTTGGCCTTCTTGGCCACCTGGGCACACTGCTGGCTCATTTTCAGCCAGCTGTCCATCAACACTCCCAGGTCCCTCTCTGCCCGGCAGCTCTCCAGCCACTCCTCCCCAAGCCTGTAGCACTGCCGGAATTGTTGTAGCCAAACTGCAGGATCCGGCATTTGGCCTTATTGAAACTCATGGAATTGGCCTTGGCCCAGTGATCCAGTCTGTGTAGGTCCCTCTGCAGAGCCTCCCTACCCTCAAGCAGATCGACACTTACAGCCAGCTTGGTGTTGTCTGCAAACTTACTAAGGGTGCACTCTGTCCTCTTGTCTAAATCATTGATAAAAACGTTAAACAGGAGTGGCCCCAGTACTGAGCCCTAGGGGACACCACATGTGACCAGTCACCAACTGGATTTAACTCTGTTGACCACAACTCTCTGGACTCGGCCATCCAACCAGTTTTGCACCCAGCAAAGCGTATGTCCATCCAAGCCAAGAGCAGTCAATTTCTCTAGGGGAATGCTGGGGGCAACAGCATCAAACGCCTCACTGAAGTCAAGGTAGACTTGCAGCCTTAAATTAATTGTACTTCCACAGTTGACCATGCCAAAGACCACAAAAGGTCTGAAGGTGGCCACAAGAAGAGCTTAACAAAACAAGCTTTCTTATTCTAGCACTGCTTCTAAACCATGCCAAGAAGTTGTTTTTTGGTCATCCACCTCCTCATGTTGTCCCAGGAGAACAGTTTACAGGTAAATTAGCCCTTTCAGAACATCAGATCACGGTCTCTCGTAATATTTCACTTCAAAACATTGGTGAAACTGATCTGAGAGGGTGAACCAACCTTACAATACACAAAGGGAAAGAATGGATATATCTACATGTCAAAATCCTTCACCAATCCAAGAAGAAAAGCAAGAACTAGAAAATAATTGAAAAACATTCTTGCAAAGATTTAGCTAATATGTTAGATGAGAAGCATTTAAGCGTAACTTAATTGTGCAAGAGATAAAAGCATGATCACCTCACAGCTATTCTAGAAAGATTTGTTAAATCCTGTCTATGCAAACCTATGCAAGTACCTTTATGCAACCAAGGCAGATGAAGATTTGGAATTATCAAGAATAGTATCAGCTTCACTGTGTAGGCAGGTGCATCTCTCATCACTAATACACAGCTATGCCTGGACATAGACAGTTATGACATACAGGGAAAATCTAAAACCCTTTTTGGAAGTAGCTAGTGGCAACTCATGAGGAGAAAAAGTAATGACCCACATTAGTACCACTGAAGGTAATGAACTGGACGTCTACTTTGGCAGGACAGCAATATTACTTAATTTTATTAACTTCTTTTTAATAATAAAGCTATAATAAGAAAGTCACTTTTGGATAATTAAAAATATCTTTAATTAACTGAAATACCAACACATATAACAGAAGTTTACTGTTGGGATATCCAAAGCTCAGGAAGCAAGTAAAGTCAAATGAATAATTAGTTTTCAAAAGCCAAGATAAATTATGCTTCATTCACGAGTTTGGTGTACAACTAAGATCAAGTTCTGCTTTTGAGTTTCTTTTGAGAAATGTTTCTTATGTTTAGTACACAGAAGAAAACAAAGCCCAAAAGACTCTTCAAGGGAAATGGGCCTACCAGAATGAAAGCAATTCTACCTCACCTTTCAGTTTCTCCAGCAGCATAAAATAAGACCAAAAGGAGATACTTAATAGATGCACACCTGAAAGTGCAAAATAGCAAACTATATATGCAATTATGACGGTTACGATACCTGAGCCATAATGTTCATGCCAGTTAAATCTTATACACAATTTAGTTAATTGTTTTGGAATTTGCCATAGAAGGAAATAACTAACTTTTTTTTATATATTTCAAATCAAGCTTGACTAGGATGGGTTTGCTTAAGAGAAGGGACAAGTGTAAATTCACTTTAATAAACCTTCAGCAGATACTACAGAAATAGTAAAGATACCATAACAGCTTCTGTTCATTACTAGTGAGTATGATTGCAAATTGTGCTCAAAAACCAGAATATGCCTAATTTTCTTCCTCTCCAATGCTCCTTCCCTTCCATCTCCACCCTTACAGTACTAAAATATTCAGTCTTACTAATACGCCTTGGCATAGTCTGGATCATTTGACCACTTCAAACTGCTTCTTCATCGGTCCATGCCTACTGGAGGAAACTATTCCCAAAAACTCAGCACACACACCTGGCCTTGAAGCTTAGGAAGCAGTGGTGGGGAACCACTTGTTTCTGATCTTTGATGCAAGGAAAAACAGTTTTAATATTGCGTTTAGATGTCCTTTACTGTTCCTTGTTATTAAGTTGTTATAGTGCGTTGCTTATTCAGCCTTTTCCTGGACTTCTGTTGTGTTGCCTGCCTTACCGTGCTTTTGAATTGCAGTCGATTGTCCGTGAGCCCGACCTATGTGTTGTGATAATTAACAAATGTTTGTGCTTGAGCCTTGAGAAGGGCGAGGCGACACACCCAGCAAAGCTGTGAAAGGAGGAGCTGCAGGGAACGCAGCCATTCAGAGGCCTAAGATATGCAAGATAAGGGAGAATCGCCCATACCCAGCCCCTGAAGGAATGGCACTGACAGGAAGGGATATCTGATAAGACCATCTGGGAACAGACAAAGAGCTGATTATGAAGAAGACCCCCGCCCACGACCACCGGAGCGGAACGCCTTTTCGGGATAGTTTATGAATATGTATAGTCATCTAATACATATGTAACTCTTACTGCATTTAACTCGGGTAACTGCGTTTTTAGGGTGTGCATGTCTTTGAGGAGATATCCCACGTGCACCAGCGCGCTTATTAAAACATACCTACTTTATAACTTCTCGATTTATAGAGTCTTTTCCCCACGTCATCTTGATATCTAAAGCGTAAGTGGAGATACAGACACATACCTCCAAAGCTTGTCTACTTTGCCTAGATCAACCTTAAAAAATAATTAACGTAAAGGAAACGAAAGTTGAAAGCAGAAAAAAAGTCTTTAGCTCCATTACAGAGTAATTTTGACATGTTATGTTAGAAGGTCTACTATTCTCATCTTGATCTCCAACATGCATCCCAGTCATGTTACCAGGAATCTGCACAGGAAAATTCACCTTCCTAATATTGCCCCCAAGAGATCTATAGATTCATACCTATGTAATTTCATGGTGAGAGTACCTCACCTATCTACTGTGGCTATGTTTACAACATACACATAAACAGACACTACCTACAGACATATAAGTATATATGTAGTACAAACTACACTTGGAGACAGAGAAATATCACACAAAACCTGGAGTCCATTTCCTTCAGGACATTTAGGCACATACATTGACATTTTTATCTCCAAAACCAGCTGTGATTTTGGATAGAAAATGAACAAGGTGAAAATATTCATGCCGGAAGACTCAAGCTTCCCTTATGGTAGGCACCTGCATGGGCTTCAGTCTCTAAGCACAGTGTCGAGTGGCTTTTGAGACCCTTTATAACATCAAAGATGCCTGCACGGATCCGTATGTGTGACCCAGGTCCTAGGAAATGTCCACATCCCCTGAAACAGTAGCTGGATACAAGGTGTAATTCTGTGAGGCTTTTAAATTGTCAATAGGTCTGTGTTCAATCACCAGATTGATAGACAACCAAACAAATGCCTCAAATACTGTATTTACTCCTAGTTCTAAATAACTGGGTGCTTATTAACTGCTCAGTACCATTTTTATCCTTCTTAGTTAACTGATTTCCTTCAAAACACAGTTTCAATAGGCCTCAAGGTTGGAACTGAATCATTCCAAGTCTAGAGCACCTCCCCCGCAAATGCTCATGAAGGAAGCACAAACCATTCCTTTTGAGAAAAACATAACCTATTTTAGCATTTAAGAAGGATCTCAAATGCAATAAAACAAAATTCTTAAGACCCTACCTGTACAGTATTACTCAAGTCATAAAGGAGAGGTTGTACAAGTATGATGGTTCTCTTAGTTCTCATTAACTCACCTTGTAAGATTCCTGAAATAATTTTGGGAAAGTTTTTTGGAAGAGAGTAGAGCTAAAATAAAAAAGTATCATGGCAAAGTCTAGAAAACAATTTTTAAGAGGCATATAGCCATCTGTTATATATCAATGTCCATTATTTTTAAGACTACTACATTCATAGGGGAGAATAAACAAGATATCTAATCTAAGTGTCCCTGATCTAGGGACTGCGTGGCCACGCAGCCAACACACCCCTGTACGAACAAGGGAGGCAGCAAACATTCTGTAATGCCTCTTGTCAACTGCATGGTTGCATATATATGTACAGCAACACAAGTGATTTTAGAAACTGATTCAGAAGAAAATGAATTCTTCTATGTATGTGGACAAGTCCATTGGTGAAACTCTTCCAGATACGAAAAATGTATTTCTGAGATTAACTTGACAATATCCAGGTTAATCACGGGAAAATATCTTCTTGAAGTTGTAATACTGACTGGATGAGTTGTTTTGCCAACATCAGAATCAAGGATTCATTAACTGGTTAAACAATACTGTCTCTAGTACTATATGACATTACTATTTTATACTCTGATGAATTCATTGTAAAACTGTGTCCAAGAATCGGACCAAGTTCTAAGTAAAATGGCAGATATTATCAGTGTCACCAGAGGTGGATCACAAAATTCATGCTTCATTCAGCATGCTGTAAAATAAGCTCTTTCCTTCACAGGAAAGTCATTGGCAGCATTCATGTCACCTGTAAAGACAGGATGTCAGGCTTGAACTAACTGTTTTA
The DNA here is from genome assembly GCF_000703405.1 of Apaloderma vittatum. NCBI lineage: Eukaryota > Metazoa > Chordata > Aves > Trogoniformes > Trogonidae > Apaloderma > Apaloderma vittatum. The sequence goes on along the minus strand of NW_009706372.1, from coordinate 8,329 downwards.
CCTCATTCTTGAGGATTTCTTTAGCAATTAGTTACAGTTAATAAAATCATTGCATCTAGCAGATGATGTACAGCAGCTGTATAAGCATAGTACAACCTTGGTCAAGATTCACATTTAATCTTAAAGAAAAATTTTTCTATGGAAGCACTGAAGCAGGATTTCTCATTTAGAGAAAATAGTACATATTTTTTTGTGTTCAGCAAGATCAGTGGTAAAACTGATAATAATACAGGTAATGCTGGCAATCTGAAACAGCAAATCTGCAAGTTTTTAAAAATAAACTACAGATTTAGTTTGAGAACAAAATAAGTAGTGGCTTAGATCACTTAAGAACGAAGTAGTAGATTCTACAGTGCTTCTACTAGTAGTAGTTGATTCTACAGTGCTTCTATTAACATACAGAAATACTAATTGCCATGTACTGAAAATATGCAACTACCCTTCAAAAGAAACAAAGATTCTGGTCAACTTTGGCTATCACTAAACAAAAAGTTCCCCAAATTATTAGCATAAATAAGGTCACCCTATTTCCAGTAACTTTTGAGAGAGTCAGAATTTTGATGAGTACATAATACAGAACTATACAGAAAATTACATATTACATAAATATAAGAATAACCAGTTGTCATTGTTCACACAAATGCATCAATTCATTAAAATAATTCAAGTTTATTGTGCAACTTTAAGTTTTAGTTTTAGCAACATTTGAGTTTATTGCATTAATTAAATTTTCATATTTATGCTTTCTGCATAAAACAGGTAGGAAGGAATCCTGACATTCCTTCTCTTTCAAACTGGCCTCTAGCTAGTTTTTTAAGTCAGACAACTTACCGATCAGACTCCTTAAATACTCTGTCTGCTTAAATACTTTGCCACAGGTATGTCCACATGAACGTATCCCTCATGGTCTAGCAGCCCTCTCTTATTGAATCCACAGCATGGAACACTGAAGGTTCAGTCTAGCTCGGCAGTTAAAAAAGTTTGTATTTCCTACCAGAAAAACAAACAGCACCACATTCAAACAGAGCCTCTGTTTGACGTAACACAGTCAATAAAATCATAGAATGCATTGGGCTGGAACGGACCTTTACAGGTCACCTAGTCCAACCCCCCTGCAGTGAGCAGGGACATCTTTAACTAGATCAGGTTGCTCAGAGCCCCATCCAGCCTGACCTTGAATGTCTCCAGGGATGGGGCCTCCACCACCTCTCTGGGTAATCTGTTCCAGTGCTTCACTACCCTCTTAGTAATATCTAATCTAAATCTACCCTGTTCTAGTTTAAAACCATTGCTCCTTGTTCTGTCACTACACACCCTTGTGAACAGTCTCTCCCAGCTTTCCTGTAGGCTCCCTTCAGGTACTGGAAGGCTATAAGGCTCCTGGGAGCCTTCTCTTCTCTATCCTGAACAGCCCCAACTCTCTCAGCCTGTCCTCATAGGAGAGGTGCTCCAGTCCTCGGATCATTTTCGAGGCCCTCCTCTGGATCCACTCCAACAAGTCCACATTCTTCTTGCGTTGAGGGCTCCAGAGCTGAACACAGTACTCCAGAACACTGAAGTGCAGGGAAGACACATACAGATTCCCCAAAATCAGCCTATCAAGACAAGCTTTTCCAGTTGAGGAAGCGCTGAAAGTACAGCTCAAACAACCCCAAGGTACCTCTGGGGATGTCTCCCTCTTCAGATCTTCACTTTACTGCTTGGACGCAACACAACTACCTCGTCCGCAAAGAGATCTATGAAGAAACCCAAATTGTAACAGACATGCCAGAAGCTGTCCCAGGGCAGACAACTGTCTGATTTTGATGTGGCTTAAATATAAATCATTCTAATCTGTTATTTAATGTTGGTAGGATGTAGGGGAAAAAAATGGCAAAAATGTCAAGTTTTAAAAAAAATCTGCAAGGAGTGCCTTTTTAAGTATATCCCTATAACCTGAAAAAATGCATACTTCCTATTAAGGTAGGCCCTTCTACCATTAAAAAGTTAATTAAAAATACATTCAAACAACACTTGACTATGCAATAGACACATAAGTCTCATAAGAGACTAAAAAACTAGAGACAGTGCCTGGTCCTCTCTTCAGAGCACACATGCCACGCAGGTCCTTCATACAGCACATCAGCTATTTAACAACCAGCAAATAACAGCTTCCTAATTGATAAATCATTATTATTACAGTTTAGAATTAGAATTTAAAAAAAAAAATAGTGCTGCATTCCTATAACATTACAACGCATGCAAGCTAGAATTAAAACTAACAGCTGTTGCCCAGCCTTTCTGGGCTGACTACCTGTAGTGTTGGCAACACATGCAAGAGGATACTTTGAGAAAGACATCTGTATCATTTTCTACAGTAAGGAATCCCCTAACCATCCTTTCACAAAGCTGTAAACATCAGAAATGTGTGCTCATTCCATGAGAAAACAGGGAGAAGAAAACTAAGGTATAATGTTACTATTTTTGGCTGCAACAATGAGAAGCAAAATAGCCCCATTATGTCTCAAGTAATCCGAGCAAGTTAAAGCAGGATTTTTCGCAGTTGTGCAATTTTTTTAAACGGCTATATCTCTAGAAATGTGGTCATATGCTGTTAGAATGCATGCAAAACTTCCTAAAACGTGTTTTAGAAAAAGTGTGCCGCAGGATAAGAAATACATTAGTCAAGATTCTCCTGTTTAACAATTAAAAGCCTTTGAACAAGTACCGTGAGTATTTAGGACAGCAGAAACACAAACTGTTCAGATTTATAGAAGCAACTTTTAAAGACTCCCCATAAACAAAAATGTCACACTAACAAGAAAATTATATAACCAAGCCTTTTATTTATATGTAGGCTTCAGCAGCAACAGAGCTCTACATCATATGATGTCATGTGCCGCAATAAAAACTTAGGGAAAGGAGAAGCAAGGGCAGTGGGGACACCTGTGCTTACGGTGTTTGCCTTTCCAAGCAACTGTTACACATCTCCTATCTTCTCCTGATCTCGCAGCACAAGGGAGGAAGGGACAGGCTGGATGGGCATTTGCCTGGTGTCTGGAGTCAACTCACCACAAATAACAAATTTAGAAGAAGTGGAAGAGAGGACTTTCAGAGATACTCTTTACTCCTCCCTATTCTTTCAAGGAGAAGACAAATCATTCTGCCTCAGAGTAGCAGCTTTCATGTTTCTTGAACAAATTAATCAAAACCCACTTTCCAAATACAGACTCACTAAGCAGTTCAGGGTTGATTTAGATGTTTCTCACTTCTAAGAAATATTTGAACATGTGCAAATAAGTCACTCTGTGCAAATTCATCTACTTACTCTCACTTCCTCAGAATCTCACCTACAACCCCAAAACTTAAACTTACTCCACAAATCACCCAGTAAATGCTTCAATCACCAACCCATCATTCCAAGATCATGTATTCTTACTGTACGACCAGGTTATGATTAAGATTCAGGCTTGTAGTATCAGATTCAGTTGATTTTTCAGGCCAAACATCCAACATGCCTTTGGGCAAGCAAGAGTAACAAATGAGAGTAAATCCATGCCACAGAACAGATGACGGGAAAGACAAGGTTGGTGTATAACCTCGATCTACAAGCTACAACCCTAAACTCAGCATACAATAAAAGGGCAGAGCTACCAACTTTTCCCTCCCTAAAAAATTAGTTAAGACAAAACATTCTTCACCTTCCTTTTAAAGGTCACAGAATCATCAGAGTTGGAAGAGATCTCTAGAGATCATCTAGCACAACCCTCCCACTAAAGCAGGGCTGCCTAGAGCACAGCACACAGGATTGCATTCCGGCGGGTTCCAGAGATGGATACTCCACAATCTCCCCTGGCAATCACAGGTTTTCCATACACAAACACAAATTGCCCAAATCCCACTAGCCTTGTAAGCCTGCAATACATATTCTTCTCTAGCACCAATAAGATTTAACATGCCAGAAAAAGAATATGTTTTGATTTGCATCTGAGAGGGGTGTGCTCAGCTAAAAAGCCAGCTACCGAACTCTAGTCCACACACTGACGTACTGAATAAAACAGAAAACACCAACTACCCCTTCAGCAGGGATAAACTGCTAAATACTCAAGCAGTCCAGCAAGGCCACCATTGCCCAAATCCTTCTTGGTTTCTCCCTAGCCTAATGGATTTTCAATAAACCATACAGAGTTTTGCACAACTTCAAGAGGAACACTCTACACCAAGTGACTAGAATGACCTCAAGGAACACTGGGATCTTTCATACTGCTGGTTAATTCAGCGAGCACTGTTAAAATAGAACCAAAGTGCACTGCTACTTTTTCCATCGTGTTTTCGGGTCTGTGCAAAGTTTCGGGTTGGGCTGACAGATCAGCAGTCAAACAGCCACAAAACTGCTCATTCATGCTCCACTAATCTCCAAACAACAGGTAATCTGGATGCCAAAAAAAAAAAAAAGACAACACAAAACTCTTTCTTCCTCTACCTCAGTTTTATTTCTGAGCATGACAACACACATGTGGGATATCACTTTGGCCAGCTGGGGTCAGCTGTCCCAGCTGTGTTCCCATCCAACCTCTTGCTCACTTGCTGGGCAGGCAGGGTGGGAAAAAGAAAGCTGTGATGCTGTGCAGGTGCCACTCAGCAACAGCCAAAATACTGGTGTGTCACCATCCCTATTTCAGCCGCAAATCTAAAGCACTGTGGCTATGATGACAGTTAACTCCTAAACGCAGCACAAGAACATACTCGCATTGCTTTGTGTAAACAGATGTGACCAAACTCCTCAGAGAGAGACGAGCACAAAAAATGCCCTGACTGTAGAGGCCCATATAGATTGTGCATGCAATAAACATGAAATAGCTCATTTCTGTAACAAGAGGGGGCATTTATAAAGAATGGGTAAATAGAGAATGACTGACCATTGCTTGTAATGTATGCATAAGGAGGTACACGATAAAACTGAATAATATTAGGGTGAAAATAATACCAAAAGGAATGCCTTTCTTATGTAGAACATAATTAAATCTCGGAATTCATTGACACAAGATGTCAAAGAGACTATAAATACAAGTATGCTCAAAAAAGAATGAAATTAATGGAAGTCAGATACCTTGGTAGTTACTGAACTCAATAGCTTAGACACAGATCATGAGTTATTTGAATCACTGGCTACTGAAAGATAATATGAAAGCAAAGGTGTCATTGTATTTGTTTTCCAATTATTGTCATTACTTTTTCAGTACAACACTTAAATACCTGCTAATGGCCACTACAGGAGAGAGACACTGGATAAACATTCAGTTTGAAAACAGAGCTACAGGGTGAGGTGACAACAGATTCTGAGGATTTCAACTTGGTGTTTAGGAGCCTAATGGCTCCAAATCTGTTTGAGGGTCTAACCCTTGTTTCCTCCTCTTCTTAGTTCAGACACTGATTATCGTATTTCTAACAAACTTCCAACTACACACTGTAGGTTATTTGCTAAACAGCTTTTAATGACGTAAGTTTGTCCAAACTAGAGAACAGATTTTAGTTTTTCTTCTTCATCAAAATATTACAGTATAATTCAGTTTTTAAAAAAATGTATAGGCAGTGAACTTTAACCCCAGCCAGCAAAGAAGCTCTACACAGCCACTTGCTCACTCCCCCCTCAAACCCAGTAGGATGAGGGAGAGAACTGAGGAATAAAAAAACCACAACAACAAAAAAAACCCCAAATTTGTCAGTAGAGATAAAGGCAGTTTATAGGACAGAAGAGGAAGAAAATATTAAAAATGGCAATATAACAGTAAAAATAATAAAAATCATCACAATAAAAGAATAATTTGAATATATAAAACAAGTGATGCACAATGCAACTGCTCACCACTCGTTAATGGACACTTAGTCAGGTCCTGAGCAGTGGCCCCCAGCCAGCTTTCCCCTCCAATTTATATACTGGCCATGATATTGTATGGTTTTGGAATATTCCTTTCGTCAGTTTGGGTGAGTCCTCCCAACTTCTTGTACCCCTCCAGCCTTCTCGCTAGCTGGGCACAAGAAAATGAAAAGTCTTTTGACTTTGCATAAAACCTACTTAGCAACAACTAAAAGATCAGTGGGTTACCATCATTATTCTCACTCTAAATCCAAAACATGGCACTACATCAGCTATCAGGAAGAAAACTAACTCTATTCCTGACAAAACCAGGACAGTAGGCTGGAAGGTGCTCAACACTAACTTCAACAACTGTTACTAAAAACAATTTACCAGGAAAACATTAAGGTGTTAACTGGAGTAAAGACTTTGAGCAGATTTTGTAGGGAGGGGAAGAAAACTGTTCAGTACTCAAAACACAGAGATGAGCTAATTAATCACACAACTAATAGTTTCCCACTAAACTTTACAAAATACACTATGTGCCTTTCCTTCCCTCACCCAGTCTCCCACCTCAACAGCAGCTCCTATGCCTAGGTAAGAGAAGAGGAATGAAAGCCACAGGAAGAACATGGACCAGATTGAACTCAGTTACCTATTTATAGAGCATAACCTTTTTTTCAGAGAAAGAGTTGTAGTTTAACAAGAATCTGCAGAAATACACACTGGTACTTTAGAAAGGACAAATTTTCTATTAACTCCATAAGGAAATATTATTTCAACTCTCAATTTTCTTTCTGTCAATACAATTAAGACAACATACTGAATCTGTAAATAAGACTGAGGTGTGAGCATTTGCTACTATTTTAGGGGCCTAATTACAATGATCTTGAAAGAACTATATTGAACATGGAAAGTAAAACACATTAATGCCAGAGTAAGAAACTGTAAAAACAGGATGTCAAGAAAGAATACATTAGTTGCAATTTCACAGAAACACATCTACAGACTGCAGCAAGTGACAAACATGCCATCTGTCGTGCTGGGAACATGGAAAGACAGGAAACATTAGAAGGACAAGAGTGAGGCCTTAAAATACACCAAGTTGTCCTTTCACTAGTCAGTATTAAAAGCTTCCATTAGAGTAGTCTTTGTTGTGCAGCCGGTCTCTGGAAGGACACATACCAGCTCAGAGGGATGCAGTGGAGGATAACAAATAAGACCAGCAATGCAGAAGACACTACCTACTAAGAAAGATGCAAAAACTCAGGTTAAATAGTTATTAGGAGGAGAAACACACTGATATATTTCAAAAACATACATGTCAGCTGCAGAGAGGAAGGAACATGAAAACAAACAGGTGAAAGTGAGCAATGTGTGCTCCTCAATTTTAAAACCAGAAAGCCTACCTAAATATCACTTCACGTTTAGCTTCAAAGAAAGCTCCATAAACAGAGAACTGCTAGATCAAACTATTGTGATGTAATGAATTTATTTTCTCTCTGATTCAACTAGTGACCTCGCCTCTTCCAAAGGCCACGACAGCTTTTACAGAAAACTGAACAGATCTAATTTATACAGTGCATAAAGGCCCTAGCTTGGACTTGGTCAGTGTTGCCATATAAACAGGAAGAGAGTTCCTTCAAATACCTACGCACCTAATTCCAGAAGCAAGTCAGATCCAAAGGAAATCATTTTATTATCATGTCTCCTGAAAAGCAGCACGTGTTTACTTACTCAGCACCTCACTGATACAGTTAATAGGGTCTTCAGATGAAATGCAGCTTGCACCTGAACTGGCAGTCGGTTTGGTTTTCTTCCTCCTAAATCTACCACGTGGACATACATAAGCCTTGCTGCATCTTCTCTAGAATTTCTAATTTTTTTTTCTACTCATAGACTCAAGTCTATCCTCAAGAATAAACCTAAGCTTGACTATTAGATCTCTGCAAGGGTGAAGATTATTGGTTCCATGTCAAATAGTACTATTTCATAGTCAATTATTAAAAAAGCCTGAAGATTGAAAAGCGGCTCCAGAAACGTTATTAAGAACAACAAAATATAAATTCAGAACTCAGAAAAGCTTTCAAGTAAAGGTATTATTTGAATTCGAAAGCAATATACTCTCCTGAAGCTCCTCAAGTGTAAGCTTTTGGATGATAAGGATCGTCACGCATTTTACAAGCAAAGCCGCCAGTTTCCCATTACCAGCCAGAAGGAAGCAAGTAGTACTCGAGAGGGAAAAACACTCTGCGTGATCACAGCCTCCCTTCTCCCTCTTCACTTCTAGTTCTACACATCTGGAAAGAGGAGCACTAAGTACTGAAGCTCTTCAGGCCCCTTCAACACCTGCGCCGCTTCCCACCAGGTAAGACAGTTCTCCGCCTCCTCCCCCCTTGCCCCCCTCCCGCTTTCGCCCGTTTCCAATGAGCACACCGAGGCCGAGACCAGAAACAGAACGAGCGGAGAACAGGACCCGCCCTTTATTGAGGC
>NW_009706371.1:35152-81460 GCF_000703405.1 Apaloderma vittatum | reverse complement strand
AGCCTAGGCCAGTCTAGGATTCTATGATACTTTAGGTATAATCCTTAAAAGAAACCTGTTACTTCAAAGTAGTGCTTTGCTGCTTTTCAACAGGTAAGATGATGTCAGAATAGGTATGTAGGCTGAGACCAGGATCTCTCCAGCTTCAGTTCTGTCCAGAGCAGAAGAGGAACAGGGCAGGTATAGCCCATCCTGCCTGGCTCCTGAGGTTCTCCAGCCTTTGTGCGCTCCACTTTAATGACTGCACATGTGCACAATTAGACAGACCTATAAGACTGAAAGCGTAGAAAAGGGAATTCCCACAGGTAACAGAAAGTATGACTGTAGTTGAAACAGCTGGATGGTGTGGATGTGGGAAGCACAGGAATGGGATGATATTCAGTGATACAAGATGCAGATGTGTAACTATGGATTTGTAACAGCTTGTTTGTTTCTAATTGTCAGCGAGCAGTGAGGATCACTTGAATCTAGCTGTCCAGGCAGATGTGGACCTAGTCATACCAAGGATAGGTTTTCTAGCAAGGCTAAGGGAGTATCAGCGCAGACTGAGATCAGAAAAAGACTCTGGAGAAACCTCCTCTGCAGCTTTGTGAGTAGGATGGGGTTTCATGTTCATAAAAGAGTAACTCCGGGCAACCTGGTCTAGTGATGGAACGTCCCTGCCCATGGCACAGGGGTTGGAACTAGATGGTCTTTAAGGTCTCTTCCAACCCTGACAATTCTATGATTCTATAACTCAGCTGGAACAGGTTTATGAGACAACTCAGAGGTTGAATGTGGCAAAGAAAACCTGCAGCTTCTGCTCCTGCTCCTGGCAGGAGTCAGAGTGCCCCAAGAGCAATTTTCACCAATTGAAAAGGGCAGATTTGTCAAGGCAAAAAGGTCGTCAGAGGTAGTTCTGTGGGTGTCTGTTAGTTCTTGTGCTCATCAGAGTGATCATTAGCAATCTGGAGGAGATGGCGTGTAAGCAGGTCGCACAGCTTAGTAATATGAATATAGTAATTACAGAGTCTGTCTATAAAGAAGTGTAAAAATGATACCAAGTGATAGAGGTACGAAATGCCAGGAAGATAAATATAAAGTAATGTATAATGGAAAAATTGGTTTTTACTTTACAAGCCCTGGAAGTGATGCTGAACTAGCTATTATCATTCAGGAATGAAATGATGGAGTTGAGCTCTGTGAGTATGTGAGCTCTGTGCTCCCAGAGGCAAAAAACCCTCAACAAACCCCAACTCCAAGCTGAAATTGAATGTTAGGGTTTATTAGGAGAAGAACAAAGCAGAGAAGAATCTCAATCTCACTATATAAATGCCTTCTAAATAAATCTCGAATGTGCCACTGTACCTCCACCCCCGCTGCTGTACCTCAAAGGATGGAGCAGAATGGGAAATGGTGCAGTGAAGGTAACAATAAAAAGAAACCGGATAATAAAGATTACATCATTTGGTAAAGATAAAGATTGCAAGGACAATCGAAAGGTTTCTTCTGTGTGAGGAATTATTGAATAGGCTAAAGCTCTTCAACCTCAAAAGGAGACAGCAGAGGGGATATCAAGGACTTGAAATCATGAGTGCTATGACGCGAGCGTGCTTGGTCGCTGTTTTTCCGCTGTGCAAACAGGTTTTAGCAATTGAAAAGTTCAGGCAGCACAGCAAAGGATGTACTATTTCACAGAAAGAGTTACTAAACTGTGTCACTCCTGACTGTAGGATGCTGTAGATGCCAAAACTATCCATGGCAGCTTAGGCTCAGTCATGAAGGAAAAAACCATCAGTGGCTAGTAACACAAAGACATAAACTCTCTTTCAGAAGGTGCCTAATCCTCCAGATGTGGGAAGCTGGAAGATTATGTCAGGAATTATTACCTGGGGCACATTTTGTAGTCTTCCCAAGTCATCTGCTAAGGGCTGCTGTCAGCAGCCAAGGTGCTCAAGGAGGTTGACCTTAGGTCTGGCCCAACAGAGCTGCTGCTGTGGTTGTGTATTTCAGAGGGGATTCACATCAACTACTTTTGTGCAGTCGAGCAGAGCACTAGAAAACACCGGTGTTTATAAAAGCATCTGGAAGTAGACGTGAGGGTGAAAGGAGAACAGTCTGAGCTGAAGGACAGCATCTGCATGAGAACCGATGGCATAAACTGGCCGGGAGTAAATTTGTGCTGGAAATCAGAAGGGGGCTCCCAACCCTCAGAAGGGAGCAAGATTCCCCTGAAAATAGGACTTGGTCAAGTTGGAATGTGTGATGGTGGAATTCAGTGAGGATCTGAAGGTGGTGCCTTGCCATCCTGGAGACCTACATTCTGCACATGACTTTAAGGTGATAAAATACCTCGATTTAGGAGAATGAGTTATTGGAGGTGTTCATAAAGGTCGTCACAGGGATTTGTGTTAGCCCTGGTCCTATTTAACATTCAGCTGTGACCTGGAAGGAGGAGACAATGTCGTATTAGTCACATTTCCAGCACCCCTTATTGGGGAGGTTTGCAAAAGTGAAGGCTATAGAGGGATTCTTAATAAAAATGAGAAATACGAGAAATAAATCTAAGATCTTGGGGACTGAAGAAGAAAAATAGAAAGTGCTGGTTGGCCCTGGGACCAGAGGCCTGTGAGCAGAGGGGATCTGCACAGTTACAGGGATGTTTCCAGAGCACCTTGACAACAGGAGAGTGACAGTGGCCAAACCGTAAGGTTTGACATTCTCAATCTCAAAGCTATGAGGCCAACTTAAAAATGGTTTGGGTTTTTCCGGCTTATGAACTGGAAGGCTGCATTCCGTTATGTTTCCAAGCTGTGTTTGTCACTTTATAGAGCTAAAGTTTTCTTTTTATTATTATTTTTTTTTAAAAAAAGGGAATCAAGACTCAGATTATCTCTTATAATCACAATACTTCAGGAATGAGGGACCAATGGTAACCCCAAAATCACTAATGATTAAAGAAGTTGTCCACGCAGGTAGAGAGATCTTATTTTACAAGGAAATATTTTTAAGGGGAATAAAAATGTACACCCAAGGGGACTGTGATCAAAAATCTCATCTCCCTGGGGTAATTATAAATTGTGGGAGATGCCTTCAGGCTGGTGGTGGCTGTCAGAGAGGAATGCTCGGTGTGAGGGAAGGTGTAGCAAGGTGTGGATCTGTGCTATTAAGACAGTCAACAGCTGGTGGGCTGCCTCAGAAATCCATGTGCAGATATCTATGAATCTATGGGAACTCCTGATGGAGAAGTGGTGGATCTTGCCTTGATGATTTCAGGGCAGTTGTGGAGCAGACAGCTGAGATTTGACTGCAGGACCAGGCTTTCACTGAGTGGGACCGGGGGGTCAGCAAAGTAACCATCGAATATTTGCCCTCCCCAGGTTTATAATTTTAATAAATGATGATTGATGTCAGAAACAGGGTGGCTGATTCCTGAGATATTGTTTAAGGAACCATTGGAATGATCAATTTGACTTTGGAATTGTAGGTTGGGGGACTTGCCTCTGAGAACGTGAGATGGGCTGAAGCTGTGAAGGACTTCAAACAGCAGCAGAGCACCTTGTGTGGAGATGTCTTGCTGATTACGGCCTTCGTCTCCTACCTGGGCTACTTCACCAAAAAGTACCGTCAAGACCTCCTGGAAGGAATCTGGAAGCCATATTTGCACCAGCTACAAGTGAGCCCTGATTTCCTCCTAAAACTCTTGTTGTTGGAATTTAACATGATCATAAAACCTGATGTCCACAGGGGATCCCTTGGGTGAGGAGCACCCCGGTAAGGATCACGACGTAGCCCCACTTGCTTTACTCCTCTCTGAGGAGGTTGTTGTGGGGTTCTTGCTCTGTGCAAATGACCCAGATCCTCCGTGTGCAAAGGAAAATCCCTGATAGAGTGACCCAGGCATGGAGCCCAGCAGCAGTGCTGGGCAGTTCTAACCAGGCATCAGGGATAACCTCAAAGGAGGGTGGGAATATGGAGAAGGAATTGCTGCAGCAGGCAAAGCTCACTGCCAGCTCTCTAATAGGCTTGGAAAAACTCCAGATGGTTCTTCATGCTGGACACGAGCTCCATTCATGCTCGCCATGCCTGTCAGCTGGTTTTACTCATGTCCTGCTGTTTGGACCAGATGGAGACCGTCGTGCTTCAAACTTGCTTAATATTTCACTAATTTTTTAGCAGGTCCTCTCATACATCAGTAAATTCAGCTGCTCGATCTCCTGCAGGATTGAGCTTTTGCACATCAGAACAGTAATTGGATGATCTAAATCCTGGTGAAATGGCAAGAAACTTTTAAAAAAGGTCACAACAGGGCAGTGATGACCAAATCAGAAACCTGAGAAAATCAACAAGTTCCTTAGGATGAGAGGAGAAAAACTTCATTCTGCATTTCTTAATACTAAGACAAAACTTTAGTTAAGAATGGTGGTATTGTTCTAAAGATGACCTGAGTCTGAGCTTAGAAATTTCAAGGAAGTGCCTGTATTTCTAATGGAAAATTAAAGGCCCATTCTGCTCAGATAATTGGCACAGATAACTTGCCAGTTGTCACACCAAGAAACGGCCTTCCATCTCAGAGAAGTGTTTCTGGAACCACTAATGCTGTTTTGCAACACAGCAGCAGGCTTCTGAGGGTGTTAATTGTATTCTTCCAAGCTATCTCTGTCTCAGAGAGCTTGTAGCCAGCAGAGCATGAGCTGAGCCTGCTTGGCTGGGCTGTGGCTCTTCGAGGGGCTTCGTGCTCTGCAGGCAGAACCCTTGGGGTTGTTTGCATCATTTGCACTCATTCACTAAAGGATTGGGAAGCACTTAATCAGAGAATCCTAGGATGGTTTGGGTCAGAAGGGACTTTAAAAACCCCACTTCCATGGGTGGGGACGCCTCCTACTAGAGCAGATTGCTCCAAGTCCTGACCTGCCTGGCCTTGGATGCTTCTCTCAGCAACCTATGACAGTGTCTCACCACCCTGACAGAAAATAGATTATTGCTAATATCTAGTCTAAATCTACCTTCTTTCATTTTGAAACCATTACCCCGTGTCCCATCACTGTGCTCCCTGATCAAGAGTCCCCCTGCTGCTTTCCTGCAGCCTCTTCAGGCACTGGCAGGCTGCTCTGAGGTCTCCCCAGAGCCTTCTCTTCTCCAGGCTGAACAGCCCCAACTCTCTCAGCCTGTCCTCGTCGGAGAGGTGCTCCAACCCCTGAGCGTCTTCCTGTTCTCCTCTGGACTCACTCCAACAGGCTCATGTCTTTTTTATGCTGGAGTTCCCATAACTGGACACAGTACTCCATATTATCCTGTAGAATGGAAAGCCACTGATAAATATGGTGCACCAGGTTTTAATTAAGCTAACTTTTCTTGAAATATTTCCCTTACTTATTTCTGGAATACATCAAAAGGCACCTTTTTTTGCTGACACTAGGAAGCGTCTTTCCTTTTCTCCCAGGTGCCCATCCCTGTGACTCCGTCTCTTGATCCTCTGAGCATGCTGACAGATGACGCTGACGTTGCGGCTTGGCAGAACGAGGGCCTGCCAGCCGATCGGATGTCCACTGAAAATGCCACCATCCTCACCAGCTGTGAGCGCTGGCCCCTCATGGTGGATCCCCAGCTGCAGGGGATCAAGTGGATCAAAACCAAGTACGGCGAAGACCTGCGAGTGATCCGGATTGGGCAGAAGGGGTAAATATCAGCCTTACCACGTAATAACAGTTTTTAATGGTTATCTACCTGTTGCATTTGATGAACAGCGTGTATTTAACTGCAACCATCTGAGCCAATTATATTGAGGAAAATCCTCAATTGTATTTGCGCATCAGCAGCTTATTCATTACCGAAATGATGGAGGTTTCTCATTAAATAGAGGGTCTGGTTAGTGCTTGGCTCAGTTACCATAGAAACGCCTCTGAAACGGAGAACAGAGAGAGCCACGTGCTGGAGGCTGAGATCTGTGCAGGATTATGGCGATCTCCATTGAGTTTGTCTTGTGTGTCATGTCTGGACCCAGGAGGTTGAGGAGGTTTTCCTACATCTTAGAAGAAGAGAGAGGGCCTGGGAATGGAGGGTCAAGCTGCCATGAGGGTCACCATGCCCTGAGGAGTAGCCGGCCTAATTCTGCTCCCACACTGGCACCAGCTCGGAAGTTCTTATTGCAACACTCCTGCATTGCTCTGGCTAAACCTTTTATGGGAAGGCTTTTCTGCTCCTGGCTCTTATCCCCAGTCATCCCACAGATGGGTCTTCTACTATCTTTTTCATCTATTTGTACCCATTAGTGAGAAGTGTTAACTGGGATAGAGCAGATCCAGAGTCAAATTCCTGCTTGGGTGTGAGCATTGAGATTTAAATTTATTTTTTTTTTTTTTAGAGAGAGAAACAACAGGCAACAGTGAGCCAAGCTCAGTGCCTGCAAGTTCATGTAGATTTGGAGATGTCTTGAGATTGCTCAGGTTGTTTTGTTCGTGCCTTCTCTGCTTGCCTCATAGAAAATAACAAGAAGTTATTAGGTTTGATCTCAAGTGGGATGAAAATACAGCTTATTTTTCATTAGAGCAATTTTCTGTTTCCTGACCAGTCTGGTCACCATGCCTCGTAGTTATTCAAAGCAATCTGTGGACAAGTACGAATCCCAGAGGAGGCACCGAAATAAAAACCTCCAGGATGCAACAAGAGGAATAGACCCTGTGACATTCATATGCTGCCATTACAGCCTGCTGTGCAAACACAGCAGCTCTTTTCCCCTCCCTCCCTGGTCACACAGCAGGCAGGCAGGGACTGTAAGAGGGGAGTTAGGTGTGTTGCTGTGGTGTCTCAGAGCCTGATGCTAAAAAGCACCGTTCACTGCCCCATTACAGTCAATAAGGGAGTGTTTCATCATCTTGGAAATGGTACATCTTTGCTTTCAAATGCTTTTAGAGGTTTAAACCCACACCCCTCTCTCCTTCAGAAAAGGGCCACTGGAGCAGCTTTAGGGTCAGCTGCTGTCATTAACTGTGATTGTTTCTTAGTATAAAATATTCCTGGACTCAGGAAAATGGGGGCTGCTGGTCAAAGAATAGGGTTTGCGTTGTGTCGACACGCTCCTTTAAAGGTTGGACCTAAAGGTCACTCTGAACTTCTTCTCTTAGACCTTTTTATTGCCTCTTGAGGTCCCAAATTCTCTAGCTTAGACAAGAACCCAAAATTTTAACCTGTGGAGTTAGTTGGAGTCATTCAATGTAACAGTGACAGTGTAACAGAGCCTGGAGCATCCTCACTGCCTGCCCAGGGCCCTGCTCTCCTCTTGGCAGACATGTAGGTTGTGATGAGTGAAGAACAGTCCTGAAGAAGAGAGCACAAGCACTTGGTCCTGCCTTTCCTGATCCAAAACATCCCGACCCAGAGAGCACCCCCATTTCGCAGTTAGGCACAGGGCAAAAAGGATCCAGTTCACCTCATGAGGAAAGAACCTGTCCTAAACATCACCCTAAACTGTGGGCAAAATGGAGCTGAAACCTGCCCTTTGTCCTTGATTTTACACAAATTTAATGGCACTTGTGGATTCTGGGGGAGAACTTAAAAAATACCCTTAAGCTGTCCCATCTTTGGTCACTGATGCCCATGCTCTTTTTCTGGGAAAGAAGATACAGCAGCTACATATTGCTCTTGAGAGGGCTGACACCTGACTGTCTTTGTTGGGCCAAGAAGTGCCACTTTCTGCACTGCCAGCTGACACTATCTTGTCCCTCTTTCACTCTCACAACTGCTGACATGTCTGTGTAGCTGCCACCACAGCGTGGTCCCCCTCGTGTCCCCCTTGCTGCAAAGCCTCCCATGAGGTGGGTACCAGCACTGTTTCTCCCAGGTATTTGGACACGATGGAACAAGCCCTGGCTGCAGGAGAACTGGTTTTGATCGAAAACCTGGAGGAATCTGTGGATCCAGTTTTGGGGCCGTTGCTGGGGCGAGAGACCATCAAGAAAGGCAGGTGAGCTGCGGGGAGATTTGATGGCATGTGCAAAGGGGTTCTTTGTGCTGTTGTGCTTTCTCTTCTTGAGCTCAGATTGTGGGTGTTTGTGTACAGCGGCACTAACATCCTGCCTTCAGAAGTGATGGCATTTTAAATCAGGCAATCATAGGTAATTCAGTTGCTGGATGGCTTTGAAATAAACCTAGATTTTTCATTTTGTTGGACAGTGTCATTCAAACCTTATGTAAAAGAGAGACTTTTAATTCTCCTTTCACAGAGTGACCTTGGTGTCTGTAATTGACTTTCCTGACACTGAATTGTTACCAAAATAGCTATTGCTGTTGTGAAGAAAATAGAACCTTAGATTTTAGCAAACACTGTGCACCACTTAGGAATAGAGCTACAGGTTTAAGCATCAAGAATATGTAAGTGTTTCTTGATGAGGTCAAGTTTTTTGTGGCAGTTGCTGGTCACCCTTCGGGAGGCAGCAAGGGAGTTCACTTTTTCCTTCTTTCCGTGTGCAAAGTAAGCACATTTCTGGTGTGTGCTCAAATAAGGGCCACAAATAAAACCTCCCTGTGCATGGAGGGTTTTGGTAGTTGGAGGGCTGCAGAAGTGGCTTTTGTGGGAAGATTGCAGAAGCTTCCTTCATGTCTAGTAGAGCCAATGCCAGCCAGCTCTGAGACAGACTCACTGCTGGCCGAGGCTGAGCCCATCAGCAACAGTGGTGCCACCTCTGGGACAACACATTTAAAAAGGACGGAAAGGTGCTGTGCCACTGGGCAACTGCGGCTGGAAGAGAGGAACGAGGATATGTGAGAGAAACAACTCTGCAGACACCAAAATCGGTGAAGAAGGAGGGGGAGGAGGTGCTCCAACTGCCAGAGCAGAGATTCCCCTGCAGCCTGTGGTGAAGACTGCGGTGAGGCAGGCTGTGCCCCTACTGCCCGTGGAGGTCCATGGGGGAGCAGATGCCCACCTGCAGCCCCTGGAGGACCCCAGGGACTTTTTTTTTTTAGGAGGCCGGTTAGCTCAGTCAGCTGAGCATTGTGCTAACAATGCCAAGGTCATGGGTTCGATTCCCGTTCGGTCCCCATATGTGTTGCCTGATCTAGTCGAGAGGTGGCGTCCCTGGCGGCCGGGAGGCTGGGTTAAAATGATCTCTAAGGTCCCTTCCAGCTTAGGCCATTCTATGATTCTACGATTCCTGAGTGATGTTACCTCCCAGGAATGGCATCTAGCCACTCTCCTAAGCTGGCTTCACTGCTCACGCTCAGTGCAACCACAGACTTGGCCTGATCTGAGCTGACAGACTAGGCAATTTTAGCTGTGGCTAATTAAAATCTCAGTGCTGAGAGGTTTTCCCTCCATGTAACTCCAACTTTGGGCAGAATACAGCCTCTGTAAGAAGGAAAGAGGGTTCCTGGCTGAACTCGCCCTCCTGATGCTGGAAGCTGTGAGCCTTCTCAGATAAGATCCAGAATTCTCTCTGGGGTTTTCATCCTAAATCAGAGTTCAGGTGTGTCCAATTTTAAATACTTCTTGCTTAAATAGCATAAAGGTTGTAGATGTCATTGACTGATATCTCCCTTTGTCTTTGGGTGAAACATCCTGGCAGAGACATTGTGCTCACGCATTGTGCTCACGCTCTTTTTGCTCTCCTTTCAGGTACATTAAGATCGGGGACAAGGAGTGTGACTTCAACCCCGCTTTCCGTCTCATCCTCCACACCAAGCTGGCAAACCCCCACTTCCCACCCGAGCTGCAGGCCCAGTGCACCCTCATCAACTTCACCGTCACGCGGGACGGCTTGGAGGACCAGCTGCTGGCGGCGGTGGTCAACATGGAGAGGCCTGACTTGGAAGAGCTTAAGGTCAGTAGCTGGGAGCTTGCACCGGGAGTGAGCATAAATAATAATAATGAGCATAATGATGATTCTCATTGTAATTTGTAGCACAGTACTTTATTTGCAAGGTTGTACAAATTGCTGAGGTCGACATAAAATCTAGAGGCATCCCCTGAATGACAAACTCTGAGGAATTCTTTTCTTCAGTCTTTTGTTTTCTTGGTGTGTGGGAACACTTAAACTGCAATTTCAAGCTTTTTTTCTCCAGAAATTTGGGTAAGAATCTCTCTTCCAACTCCTCTTGGAAACAGAAACTGAGATTCTCATTATATCCTTTTTTTTCTGGACTTCATAGAATTAATTTTGGAGGTAAGATTAATTTCACTTAATTTTAAGCATTTACAATGTAGGATTTCCAGTGAAAATATTGTGAGGCTGGTAAGGAAATTTTTCTATTCTGATTCTTCCTCCCACTTGATTGTAACAGGCTTCAAGCTTCGGCTTCAAGACAAGATTTAAAAGAAAATCTTTTGTTCTAATGGCACATTTAGCAATGTAACGAATATGTCTCATACTAAATATTTACTGTGAGGGCGAATAAATTTACTGCACATGTTCAGTCAGGCCAGGCCAGTTTTGTAATGATCCTTCCACTTAATGAGGTTCCGAAGTGCGTTAGCCGTGAAGCCTTAATGACACATTTAGCTTTAACCAGCCTCGTGTGCTAACGAGCCAAGAGATGGCATCAAAAAATACATAATGAGCTGATTTCATGTGGAAGCCGTGGCCGTCTCGCCGGGAGAGTGAGATACTCTTGATCGGGGACCCCTCGCAGGGAGCGACGCCGTGTTGTAAATGCTACAAAGAGCCACTTTCCTCTGTGGGTTTGCGCTGAAGGAGGATGAGGGAGGTCCACCCCGATGGGCACAGCACTGTCATTAACCACTGTTCCGTTAAGCACGGCTGCCCTTAGCCTCCACAGCGTTGCTGGTAAGGGTTGCTGTCACAATAAGAAAGATAAATAAGCTGTCGTGCGCAGTCAACAAATCCACAATCAGGCACTCTGGAAATTAGCAGCTCCAAATTGGTGGTGCTTTCCACCTGTGCTGTAAAAGCACTCTGTGTTAGAAACTGGGGAAATGATGTGCATTGGGAATGGTATCTCTCAAAGTCCCTGCTTTGTTAGGGTGTGTGCTATAGAAGAAGGAGGATGGGCACTGGGAAAATGCATCCATCCCTGGGTGCCAGCTGTGCCACCGACTGCGGGGATATGGGGTTGTAGTCTCACTTCAGAAAACACTAAGCAGATACAGATTGATGTGAGATGGAATTTTCCTTTGAGAATACTTAAGGCCTTTTTCTCTGTATTGGCACAATAAGATAACACCAGAGCTCACTTTCTCGCCTTTCCCTCCCATCTACTGCCATCCTGTTACTCTCCTGCTGCCTCAGCAGGGAGGAGAACATCAGCCTGATATTCATAGAATTATATTGTAGGATGATTTGGGCTGGAAGAGACCCTAAACATCATCCAGTTCCAACCCCACTGCTGTGAGCAAGGACATCTCCCACCAGACCAGGCTGCTCAAAGCCCTCTCCAGCCTGGCCTTGGGCACTGCCAGGGAGGGGACACCCACAGCTTCTCTGGGCAACCTGTCCCAGGGTCTCACCATCTTCACAGAAAATAATTTCTTGCTCATATCTGATTTAAATCTACCCACTCCAAGTTTTAAACCATTATCCCTTGCCCTATCACTGTACTCCTGATCGAGAGTCCCTCCCCAGCTTTCCTGTAGTCCCTTCAGGCACTGGCAGGCTGCTCTAAGGTCTCCTCAGAGCCTTCTCCAGGCTGAACAAGCCCAACTCTCTCAGCCTGTCCTTGTTGGAGAGATTCTCCAACGCCTGAGCATCTTTATGGCCTCCTCTGGACCCACACCAACAGGTCCATGCCCTTCTTGTGCTGAGGAACCCAGAGCTGGACACAAAACTGCAGGGGGGTCTCACGAGAACAGAGTAGAGGTGGTGAATCTCCTCACTCAAACTCTTGGCCGTGATCAACATCTTCTATTGCGTGGGGAACAGTAAGCCAAAAGACCAAAGGACATGGTGATGGCAGCTGAAGTGGCTGCAGGTTCTCTGACCTCTGGGCATGACTCCTGCCCATGGGCTCAGTGCCTTCTTCTGCCCTGTGGGTACTCAGTGGGGTGAAAAAAAGCCACTTTGGGTTCCCCAAAGGAGAGGCCACTCCTCTAGGTCTGTTTTAATCCACCCTCTCTACTCTGGGACAAAAGGGACAGGCATTTGGTGTCTAGGATGGGTTTAGGGCTCTGGCTTTTTGGCAGATGGAGGTGACTCTGTACTGCACAACAGTTACTGAGCTCCAAACCTTGTTATGGGCAAAGATGGAGCACACCTTATATGTGGAGCCCAGAATTCATTTTTAATAGCCTAGTCAGATGGACTGGATGATCTTCTAGGTCTCTTGCAGCTGATACGAGTCTATGAAATTGAATGTGTTTGCAGCAAGTATATGAAATTTCAGCCAAAATATTGGAAGATGACTTATTAATGAAAGAGTTAATCTGCTTGAAAACCTCTGACAAACAGAGCAAATACTGCCAGACCCCTTATATGTTATAGGATCAGAAGAGACATAGGGTCACATTTCCTGCTTCCAGGGCTCTTCCAGAACCTGTGGGTGGTTGGAAGGTGTGGGTATGTTTTCCAAAAACTATCTTTGGATCATTAAATCACTTGGCTTTTAACATTGAATTGTTTGCCAGTCACCATGGCCCAGAACTTGCCTCACCTCCACCTGCACCACATCTGCTGTTTCACGGAGCTGATGTTTTTTTCCAGGACTATAAAATATTCTTTCACAAGTTACTTGAATTTTTTGGTTGTGTCACTTACAGATGGGCTGAGGATTTAAAAAAATTGTGTCACACAGTAGTGTTTTATGCACTAGGGGGTTAGTGGTTGACTTCATTTGTGTAGAGAGTAGTCACCAGGCTTGTGTCTTAGCAGCATCCAAATCAGATGTGCATCTTTCCCACAGGATGTTTTCCGTGATAACGCTAAAAATAGGCATTCTCAATAGGACCTTATAGTGGAATAACATAATGTACCTGAAATCCAGGAAAGATGCCACTTCCCCAGGCAAACACATAGAATAGGGTAATCACGTTTCATGGGAGAAAAGTATTCTGGAGGCTCAGTTCAAAAAAGACCCAGATGAGAGCCTTTGTTTCCACCATGAACAGCGTTAATGACTGCGGTTTCTGCAGAAAAGAGGTATTTGAAACAAGTGTCTGGGGAGAAGGAGGGGGTGTTTCACAGGAATCGGAAGAATTTACACTCTAGTTCTCACTCAGATCTAGTTCTAGATCTGCCCTTGAGGCAAGCTGGTTGTTACCAGTCACATCTGCTTGACTGTCTTTCTGCTGAGTATGCAAATCCTTTAGCAAGGGGACTTTATCTTTGCATGTCCAGCTTCTAGCACAGTGAGCCACTGGTCCTGGTGAGATCCCAAGTTCTGAGTCTGAGATACTTCATGTTCGTCTCTGAACCCAAGTGACGTTGCCAGAAGGTTTTAACCCCCTGGTCCTCATTGCTGGTGTGACTGGTGTATAGTGGCAAGTGCAGGAGTTCACCAGGAGGGGTGGGAAGAAGCAGGGACTATGCAGGCTGGCTTGAGCTCAATAAATAGGTATTTCTAAGGCGGAGATGCAAGATATATGTTTGAGATGGGGGCTGAAGGTCTTTTCCTCCTGCTTCCTTTCCAGCATTTTAATACATTCCTTGTGAAAGAGTTTGATTCTCCTGGTGTTTTCTGTGCTGTTCATTGTTCCTCTGAATTGATGACTTGGTGGGTGTAGAGTGACCTCCAGAGCTCTGCTCCAGTTCAGGAGTTGCAGAGAGCAGGAGTAAGCAGTACCAGACTATGGCAATTGTCACTTGGAAGCCTGTTCCCAAAGGAAGGTGGTTAATCCTTACTTTACAAGGTGTTTTGTAGCTAAAACTTTCTGAATTTATTATTTGCAGTCAAATCTAACAAAGGAACAGAATGGATTCAAGATCACCTTGAAAATGCTAGAAGACAACCTGCTCTCTCGGCTCTCGTCAGCATCCGGGAACTTCCTGGGAGACACAGCATTGGTGGAGAACTTGGAGAGCACTAAACAGACAGCTGCAGAAATAGAAGAGAAGGTACAAAGGTGGTGATAGCCTAGAGAAAAGCATGTGTGTGATGTTATCTTTAAGGATTTCTGGATGGAAGGTAATTTCTTTACTCTATCCTTCTGGTAAGTAGAGAATAGAAAGTGATATAAATTGACGTGCTCTCCACTCTGGACAGCTTCGGGCCATTTAGCTTTTTGGAGCTTTTGCATGCTAAATGGCCTATTTAAGAGCAAGAGAAAAACCTCGGTGCCTGATGTAAAGACAATAAAATTTACACACTGTATCAAGGCAGCTCTAAACTGCTTCAGCATAATCCTGAGCACATCACACTTCCCCAGTTAAGCTGGATTTTAGTACTGATCAGGGGCTGGGACCTGTTGAGTTTGGGATCTCAAGTAAATCTACAAGAATTTGGGTATTTCATACCTTTCCATTCCTTAGAGTATAAATCAACATTTGTATTTTCTGTGCAGAGTCATCATTGTCACCTGCCTGGTCCACCTTGCTGGCTAGGTGGCCTTAGTTAAAAGCATGCTGGTTTTCCCTTGTCACTGGGGGAATTTGAGAAGACTGGCTGTCATGCCAGGATTGCGACGGGACTCCTGTATGACCGCTGCTTTCCTCTGCAGTCCTCCCATCTTCATAACCCACACTTGTCCTCTTCCAGCCTACTGGCCCTTGCTCCCTGGAGAAGTCACCCACATACTGGGCTCAGACTGGAACTGCCTCTCACTTCCAAGTGCTGTAGCCCAAATGACCAAGGAAATCTATGATCCTCCACATTAAAAATTGGATTTAGTGTCACCGGCCGTTCATGGTACATGATGTATTCAGCTCCCTGGGGAAGGTTTGCCTAAGCCCCCAAAGGGGATGATGAGGGGATGTTTTGGCCTGGCAAGCTTGGCCAGGTCTTCTTGCAGTGCTTTCATTTCTAAACAAGTCATGGCTGTGAAGCTGGTCAGTGCCAGTAGGGATGAATTTTGAACTTTGCACCTGGTTTTTCTGGCTGTGGTACCCACATGGAAAGCTACCTCAGGGCCTTGTTAGAGATCCGCTTCTCAAGTCAACACTTACTCTGTTCTTTATGTGTCTACCAACACGTCCAGCCAACATTTTCAGTCCTATGGAAATCCTTCTAGCTCCATTTATGGAAAGTAGCTGTCGTTCTGAACTCTGGCTTTTAATTTACTGTATTTATTAGTTATTTCGGGAGATGGAATATCTAAAATTTAGTTGTGTGAGTCTAAGCTAGAATCTGGGCACCTTTATAGTCAGTGGAGAGACATGGGTGCTGCTGGAAGGAGACTCATCTGGTGTAGACAGGTGATTCATGGTCCATGGGGATACTTATTTCTGTAGCAGACGTTGGAGCTGCTCTTTGGGGGTCTTAGTTAATACAGTCATTGCTCCTGGCGGTGTGCGAACAGGCTAATCCCACAGATCCCAGCACAACAGATTAAGGTTGCACACAACAGGTTAAGTCTCAGTCTGTGCTTCCTCGAAAAGGTTTGACCCAGCCAGATGTGCTCACACCAGCTCAGGTTAGGGCAGACCTGGTGGCCTGTGTTTCGGTGGGGGCTGTGTCGTAACCTTCTGGCTTGTACAGCATGTGCTGAGCCCTTTTCTGTCACATCGCCATGACGTGGCTTGCTGAGGCAGCTGGATCAGCACTGACTGTGTTGCAAGACACTGATGACTGCCCAGAGTCTAAACTAATCCCTGAGAGGCCTGGGGATGTCACTTTATGCTGCTGAAGTGGAGTGAAAGAATGAACACGACTGAGACAATAATGGGGTGATGTATCTGCCAAAAGGATTTGCACCGTGTCCATCACAGCAGCTCTGCAGGCACCTGGCCAGCAAGGTAGGGGTGTGTTAAATGCTGGTGAGGAAAGAAGCAAATAACCATTTTAAATTAGCGGTTCTCAGCCCTGGGGGAAGCTGTCTCGAGAGCACCAGCACTAAGTCTGTTCAGCCCTGTGTTATTAATGATCTGCACAGGAGGGAGGCAATTAGCAGGAGAAACTCATTGATGAGAAAAACAATTCTGGTTAGTGAAGGGCCAGGACCCTAGGGAGAAGCCTGGAGGGGACTTGGGAACAGAGTGGTAAATGCAGTTAAACAGAGAATATGCCAGAAGAAGGGGGATGCTGGGAACGAGTGGTTCAAGCCTGGCTGCCCCTTGTTTCAGAGCAGAGGTTGCTCCCAGGCAAGTTGCCCACTGCTTGCCCTGAGGTCTCTGAGGCAGATGTAAATGATCCCCGGGGCTGCACACTCAAGGAGGTTTTCCAAGTAATTTTTTTCTGTGTCTTCCTCTCAGGTGCAGGAGTCTAAAGTGACAGAAACCAAGATTAATGAGGCCAGAGAGCACTACAGACCTGCTGCTGCACGCGCTTCTCTCCTGTACTTCACCATGAACGACCTCCGTGCCATCCACCCCATGTACCAGTTCTCTCTGAAGGTAACATCCCCATGGGTCGGGGGCTGTGCCAGTACTGCTTCTCCTGTCCGGAGGTTCAAAGTCATCACCTTGGGCCTTTTGGGGGTATTCGAATTCCAAAACAAGAAGGTCATTTAACTAAGCTATGCTGCTGATTTGGCCTTCTGGAAAAGTTTCATGTAATGTATTTCTTTG
Organism: Apaloderma vittatum; assembly: GCF_000703405.1. NCBI lineage: Eukaryota > Metazoa > Chordata > Aves > Trogoniformes > Trogonidae > Apaloderma > Apaloderma vittatum. The sequence goes on along the minus strand of NW_009706371.1, from coordinate 64,874 downwards.
TATTTATACTTAACACAGAATCACAGAATGGTTTGAGTTGGAAAGAACCTCAAATAGCATCTAGTTCTAACCCTCTGCCATGGGCAGGGACATCTCCCCCAGACCAGGTTGCTCCAAGCCCCATCCAACCTGGCCTTGGGCACTTCCAGGGATGGAGCATCCACAGCTTCTCTGGGCAACCTGTGCCAGTGTCTCACCACCCTCACAGAAAAGATTTTCTTCCTAATATCCAATCTAAATAGTCTTAATATCTAATCCAAATCTACCCTCTTTAATTTTGAAATCGTTACCCCTCATCCTATCTTCTCCCTGCGAAGAATCCATTCCCTTCTTTCCCTTCAGGCACTGGAAAGTTGCTCTAAGGTCTCCCCAGAGCCTTCTCTTCTCCAGGTTGAACAACCCCAACTTTCTCAGCCTGTACTCATATGGAATAAAGTTTAGCACTCATGGGGAAAGATTTGCCCTAAACTAGATGCAAATGCTGAGGGGAGCACATTTGTCGCTGCCCTCTGTGGAAGGAGCAGAGTTTCAGTTACACACTGGAAAGAGCCACTGAGAAGTGGTCTGAGTGAAAAGGTCCCTCAATGCTGAGTACTGAGCGTGGTCCCTACTCAGCTCCGAGTTTGTCAGTCAGCCCACAGCAGGTGATCAGGCTAGATGAGCCTTAATTAGCTTTTCTTTTGCTTGGTTTCTTTCTTAGCAGCTGAAGCCTTGTGGAAAGACACAGTCTGACTTAGCGATGCATTATCACCCTTTATTACTAAAAATCAGGGAGGTTTCTTTGCAAAGCAGAATTCTACAAACCACTTGTTCTTTCTTGCATGGTCACAGCCTTGGCCTGGGAGAACAAGGCGAGCAATGGATTTAAAAGATAACCTATGAGGAAAAAACCAACAAAGTACTTTTTGCTATGTACTTTTATGTATTTTATATATTTATGCAAAGAGATTTTGCAGAGCATTTGGATTTGCTTGCTCTATCAGTCAGTCTTTTCTTTATATTTACACTGGTTCTGTGTCTGTGATGTCATCAGGATCATAATGCCTGTGCAGATATTTCATAAGTTGCCCTTAACTATTATGCCAGACCTTAATGTTGAAACAGTCCTGACTTCTCAAATGACACAATATCGAAACATATCATCACTCTCTAAACACAGTCCTGTCCCACTGAGACTGCATCAGCCCGGGTCTGTTGCCAACTTCTGTACAAAAGTCAAGTCATTCCTGCAAGAAGGGATCCAAGTCACTGGACCCAGGTGGGATTTGTGGGTGTGTTCCCACCTCGCAGTGTGGCTCTTGGCAGTCTCGGCTGCTCATGGTGGCTCCACAAACACCCCAATGGGGACCATGATGGGAGAGTGACCACTTCTTCCCCTCTGCTACTAAAATAAATGTAGAAGAGACATAGCCAAAGGGTCTGTGCTCCAAAGGCCCTGCTATTTCTCTGTCTTGTCTAAATAGAGTCACAGAATGATAGAATGTTGAGGTTTGGAAGGGACCTCTAGAGATCGTCCAGTGCAATCCCCTGCCAGAGCAGGGTCACCCAGAGCAGCCCCACAGGAAAGCATCCAGGCGGGTTGGAAAGTCTCCAGAGCAGGAGACTCCACACCCTCTCTGGGCAGCCTGGGCCAGGGCTCCAGCACCCGCACAGGGAAGAAGTTCCTCCTCGTGTTGAGGTGGAACTTCCTATGTTCTAACCCAAACCAATTATTCCTTGTTCTATTGCTGGGCATCACTGAGCAGAGATTGTCCCCTTCCCCTTGACAGCCACCTCTCTGATATTTCCCGTGTTGAGGTGGAACTTCCTATGTTCTAACCCAAACCAATTATTCCTTGTTCTATTGCTGGGCATCACTGAGCAGAGATTGTCCCCTTCCCCTTGACACCCACCTCTCTGATATTTCTACATGTTAACGGGGTCCCCTTCCCTGCATAGCAAGTGTAGCTCTGTAGTACCTTGTTATGTGGAGAACTAGGAACAATGTCCATTCTTTGGAGAGCATTCCCACCTGTAGCTGTTCTCACCACAAGACCTAGAAAATATTTCCAACATGACAGATTGCTTTAAATGTAATTATTATTACTCATGGTTAAGGGGCCGAGTCATCCCTTTTGCCACGGGGCAGTGAAGCCTGGCGGGAAACCAGTAGTGGGAATGAGAGCATGGCTGTGTTTTCCAAGTTTCTTGACTGTCTTTGAGACACCAAAGCTTCTCTTTGTGGCAGCTGTGAATAGCCTGAGGCTCTGCTTGCTGCAATGGAGGAGTGAGATCTTTAGAACAAAATATATGACCAGTAGAGGATTCATAGTTTGTGCTTTTGCTTCATGTTCAGGCACCACTTAACCAGTTGTTTTCTGTTCCTTGACTGGTAGGAACTGGGGGTTCTTTCAAGCCATCCTCTTTATTTTTGAAGCTGCTTAGGCAGGAGTCCCCTCTTTTTGTGCTCTGCATGTGCTGCCCACGACACTGGGGAAGTCTTGGACACTGAGCAACTTCTGAGGACCTGCTGCAGTAAAAATGAAAGTGTGGGCAATCCCTTGCCTTGGCAGAAGAGTCTCAATAGGTCTGACCAGCAAAGATCTAAGTGCCTTTCAGGATATTTATTGCAGAGTTCTTCACAGGAGAAAGGAATTTTGGGGGATGAAGGGTTAAATGAAATGGCATCCTAGCAATTTCTTACCTTGACAAGTGACCTGGAAAAAGTAGCTGAGAAGAGAATACAATGTTTTGAGCCTCATCCACAAAGAAGCTTTTCTTTTCAATATCTGCAACTCATATGTTGAAATAATTTTACCAGGAAAATGTAAAGAATATTTTTGGTACGAGGGTGCCCTTTGAAAGATTCATTCCTTACACATGCATAATAGATAAAGGAGTTTCTGAAATTTCACCTTTAATCTATGTCTTCTGTATTTTGTTTGTTTTATGTTTTCCAGTTAACATTAGTAACGTGTATAAATACATAGAAAATTATCGGATGAAATGTTTTTGTCTAATAAATTTGGATGACAGATCATAAAACATTGTGTAAAGATGCACAGAGATGATTTTAAAATACTTACCACACAGCAAGAAGCCCATTATAAACTAGAGCACACCAGATTTATATGCTGCTCTGCAGCATGTTTTAACACAATTTAAAGAAATATTGAGCAAGAATCTGGGTTCTGCAATTATTTAATAATGCAGTAGGTATCAGTGTTACTTTAATTTATTGAGGCATCATTTTTTCTTTGTAAAACCCTAAAAATGATGCTGCCAACACCCCCATGCCCCATCCGCTTGGTGCTATTAATTTGTATTGGCCTGGTTATTTCCTGGGAGCTGGGTCCAAGCACGTGGAACTGTTGCATTGCTAATCAGGACTTAGGCTTTTCATTTTTTTTCCGGTAGTATTTGATAATTTGCTAAAGGATTTTCTTTGGATGGCTCTGAAAGTTTTTCATCCTTTCTTGTGTAGATCAGAATTATTGTTACAAGAGTCCTTACGTAAGAGCTTCGCTCTTGGTGAATACACCCATCCCCGAGAGGACTTCACTGGCTGATTAATCCCACTTCCACAAGCTGAAGTCCTGCTTTCCCTTGTCATCTGGTCTTTTGCTCAATCTAGACAGTAAAATGCTCTTGGGACCTTTGTTTGTTAGTTTGTTTGGGGTTTTTTTTGTGTTTGGGGGAATCGCTTTTTTCTAAGTTGGAACATTTATGAAACAGGAGGCATGCCTCTCTCTGGGAACACCACTGTTGTTTGGCTCAAAGGTTGCAGAGAAAGTGGACTGTGGAATCCCTATGAGAGAGCACACCCAGTCAGAGAAATTTATCTGTTTTGTTTTCATTCATCCAGCCTATCTCCGCTCTGCTTCCTCAAGCCCACGAGAGTGCGGTGGCACAGGGCTGTGTTTTCCTGAAAAAGCAGCTAAAGGCGGAAACAGGATCTGGTCTCTGGATGGTCTGGTCTCTAGCACTGGTGCGGCTGCACCTGGAAGACTGGGTTCAGTTTTAGACCCCTCACCCCAAAAAAGACCTTGAGGTGCTGGAGGGTTTCCAGAGAAGGGCAACAAAGCTGGTGAAGGGACTCAAGAACAAGAGTTATGAGGAGCAGCTGAGGGAACTGGGGTTGTTCAGCCTGGGCAAGAGGAGGCTGAAAGGAGACCTTCTCATTCTTTATAACTACCTGAAAGGAGATTGTAGTGAAGTGAGGGCTGGTCTCCTTTCCCATGTGACAAGGGATAGGACAAGAGGAAATGGCCTCATGTTGAGCCAGGAGAGGTTTAGATTGGGTATTAGGAAATAATTGTTCACAGAAAGGGTTGTCAGGCACTGGCACAGGCTGGGCCGCCCAGTGGCGGGGTTACCACCCCCTGGTTTCCTCAAGCCCACGAGAGTGCGGTGGCACAGGGCTGTGTTTTCCTGAAAAAGCAGCTAAAGGCGGAAACAGGATCTGGTCTCTGGATGGTCTGGTCTCTAGCACTGGTGCGGCTGCACCTGGAAGACTGGGTTCAGTTTTAGACCCCTCACCCCAAAAAAGACCTTGAGGTGCTGGAGGGTTTCCAGAGAAGGGCAACAAAGCTGGTGAAGGGACTCAAGAACAAGAGTTATGAGGAGCAGCTGAGGGAACTGGGGTTGTTCAGCCTGGGCAAGAGGAGGCTGAAAGGAGACCTTCTCATTCTTTATAACTACCTGAAAGGAGATTGTAGTGAAGTGAGGGCTGGTCTCCTTTCCCATGTGACAAGGGATAGGACAAGAGGAAATGGCCTCATGTTGAGCCAGGAGAGGTTTAGATTGGGTATTAGGAAATAATTGTTCACAGAAAGGGTTGTCAGGCACTGGCACAGGCTGGCCAGCGCAGTGCTGGATTCGCCATCCCTGGGTGTATTTAAAAGCCCTGTAGATGAGGTACTCAGGGACATGGGTTAGTGGTGACCTGGCAGTGCTGAGTTGACAGTTGTATTTGATGATCTTAAGGGTCTTTTCCAACTTAAATGATTCTCTGATTCTATGTTCCTGTCTCTTGGAGCTGGTGGGCCACACTGCCACACAGATGGGAATGCCTTGTCTTGTGTCCCCAGAGATGAAGTGTCTGAGTTGGTTTCACTTATTGCAACGCTTCAGGTGAGACCCGGGAGCACACAAAAAGCATCTAGAAACCACCGGTGTCCTTCTGTGTCTCCCCACCCAGGCGTTCAGCGTGGTGTTTCAGAAAGCCATTGAGAGGGCCCCTCCTGCTGAGAGCCTCGCAGAGCGCGTGCTGAACCTCATCGACAGCATCACCTTCTCCGTGTTCCAGTACACAACCCGGGGGCTCTTTGAGTGTGATAAATTGACCTACACCGCTCAAGTTACCTTCCAGGTAAACGTCACCGTTTCATGCAATTTGTTTTATTCTACATAAGGTATCAGCATGCAGAGAAAGCTCAAACTGTCACAGCTGTGACCTTCAGCGCTAGAGCAGCCAATACAAGGGGGAACTGATTTTTTTTTTCTGCCTCTCTTGCTGAGAACAGTCACAAATGCTTTATTTGATTTGCACTATGCTGAGAAAATAGATGTGTGAGAAAGTAATATCTGCTTACAGGACCTTAATAAAAGGGCAAGGCAAGCTGGTCTTAAAGTCTTACTGGTTTTACCCAAAAAGATTTTGCTTGCTACATAGCTGCTGTCTTTTGTCTAGCATGTTAGTCTAATTTTTAGTCTACAATCTGAGCAAGGAGACCTTTGTACATCCCTACACTGAAATCAAACTCAATCAATACATATTACTTGGCATGATGTTGCGAAGCTCTTATTAAGTTTGCATAGTAAATGACCATGTAAATGCCCTGACATGGGGAATGCAGCTGCGAACCAAGTTTGAACTGATGAAACACTGTGAGGGTCTGGTTAACTTTGATCCAGTGATTAATATGACTTTTTAAATTCTACTATTATTCTAATAACAAAATACTGTGTGTAAAAGGGAAATAAGTGTGTGTGTATATATATGTATACGTACACATACATTAAAAAATGAACTCTAATGATGTTTCATTAATAAATTTACTGTATGCGAAAATATAGCTCTAAATGAAGTGTCCAAGTAGCACATATTGTGCTTTTAACTACTCAAAGGATTAAAATGGGTCACTTTAAGCTGTCAGGAAAACTAGCATCCACAACTTCAGTGTCGAGGCAGTCAACTAATGAGATATAGGATTCTCCCACATAAAAAGCAGTTGGCTCTTAGAACTGGGTACCTGGTTACCATCGTTGGTGGAGTGGATGCCAGGCACACTTCAGATGCCGCTGCCCGGTAATAATGAGATACAGTCTAAGATCTGTGACAAGGAAATGACAAACTCGTCATCCCAGCACTGTTCTTTTTCCACCCAGGGTTGTGAGCTGAAGAATTAATCTGCTGGAGTGTATTGTTGCCCTGTATCTTGGCTGCTCAAGGATGTCTTGTTTGTTTGGAATTACAGATACTTCTGATGAGTAAAGAAATCAGCACAGTAGAACTGGATTTCCTTCTAAGATACCCAGCACAGACCGGAGTCACAAGCCCTGTTGAGTTCCTGTCTAATCACTCTTGGGGAGGAATCAAGGTATCTGCTTCGCTTGAACTGTGTGAAACCATAGAATCATAGAATGTTGGGGGTTGGAAGGTACCTCTAGAGATCATCTAGTCCAACTCCCTGCCAGAGCAAGAATCAACATCTCTTATCTCCTCTAACAGCCTCTCAGCAGCCTTCAGGTTGGTCCTTATAGCACTTGGAGAGCAAAGTTCTGACCATCCGTGAGAAGTAGGAGAAAAATGTCGCGGGACTTGCGAGTTCTGTAGGTACAAGACTGATTTGTGGGTTCTTCATGACTGGACCCCTGATGATCTGTGAGTCCCCAAGAAGGTATTTTCACCTCCGAGGTTTAGACTTCTCTCTCTGTAAGTCAGGAACGAGAATATCCTCTGAGGTTTATGGTTCTAGACTGTAAAAGACATGAAGACCTTCACTGTATTTGGGAGGACGTGGGAATTTAATGTAGATAAGACCATTTACAGAGATGTGCTGGGGGTAGAGCCCCCAGCTGAGAGACTTCCTGCAGAAAAATGCTCTCGTGGCTGTGAGGTCTAACAGCTGCCGTGAGTTTGGAATGAAAAGTGAGAATGAGCATCCCAAAGAGGTGTGAGTTATCCCTTCTTTGCTCCTATTTGTCGACCAGTGTGTTGTGCTGCTTTTGGACCTGTTTCAGCTTTGTTTTCTGGAAGGGGTCAAAATATTCTCTGGGTTAGTCACACTCACTCACACCTTGCTGCATCTGAGGCGGGATCTTTTGTTTTATTGTGGCTTCTGATCGGTCTCTGGCACTTTCTGTGATGTAAGAATCGTTTTTATTTCTAGCATGCTGCCTTTGTGGGATATTTCTTTGCTGCTGTAAAGGAAGGAGTGAAAACACCCTGGTTTCATTGGGATAGTTCTCAAATTTTCATCTAGAATGTTGGATTTGCCCTTTCTCTCCCTTCAACCGTTCTTCACAGAGAATGTATCTGGTTTCTGGAGGGCCACCAGACAAACTATTTTCATCCGGGCCCAAGATATCTGACATTTTTTTCCTGTGTGCCTTCTTCTCTGAGGCTTCCAGAGTTTTGCAAGAGCCCTGGCTCACAGAGCCATGTGCCTTTCTAGGCCAGAACAAGCCAGGCTGGACTTTTGTCAAGAGCTAGGGCTGGGTTGGCCACTGGATGAATGGCAGATGCTCTCCCAAAGAGGAAGGGAAAGGGAATGAGGCAGAGAGACCTGTGGATTGAGGGGAAAAAAAAAACTCCAAACAAATCCTAACTTTAAAACAGCTTTAGTAAAACACTAATAGTACAACAATAAGGAAATAATGAAAATAATGGAAATAATGAATCATATAAATATATAAAAAATATGCAAAACTGATATGAAACCAACTCCACCCTCCTTTGTTTGCAATCCCCACTGAGGCTGCAGGGCAGGCACAGGGTAGTCGCAGGCTCAGCATCAGAGAGGAACCAAATACTGAAGATGGATTCAGGAACTCATGGAGCGGGATTAGGGCAGAAGAATGGACAGAGTCCTCCCCGAACACCGGCCATTAAAGAAGAGGGCTTAACATCCATGATCCCTCAGCTTTATACTGAATATGACGTATACGGAAGGGAATAATTTGGTGGTCAGATTTGGACCAGTCACCTGTCCTGTCTATTCCTCCCCAGAGGTGTGATCTTTCCATTTCCCAACACCCCCAAGGCGTTACACAAGGTCCAGCAGCGACCTTGGTTGCTACAGGAGCAAGTATAAGCAAGAGCCTTTCAGCATCCCGATCCCTGGTGGTAACGAAGCATCAGGCATCATTGCTTCTAGTCACAGACACTGTCTGCAAAAATATGCTGTTAACCTCAGAAAGTGCAGCCTCTTAGAAGAGACTGAGCTGAAAAGTAAAATCATTGAACAGAATTGATTGTTTTAGCTCAAACCAGGAGAGCCTCACAAGGTAAACATGGTCTTTTAAGGTAACACGGAGTTAGGGCTCTAAGTTGCAGACCAGAGTTCAGAAGTCAAGCAAAGTTGATGTTTCTAACCCAGAGAAATTTCAAAAGGAGCAATTAACACCATATGTGTGTGCCCTGACCAGGAGTAGTTGTCTCCGTCTCTTTACTGATGATGAGAAAGTGGCTTCTGCCTCATTCTGTGCACGCACGCAACATAGCTCATGTTGAAAATGTCACAATCACATTTTCAGCCATAAAATAAGCTTGGAACTTCTCACTAAACCAGCCCTGCTCATCCTCTAAAAGGCATATTTCCATAATAATGGAGGAATTAAAAAAATTCTACACTTTTTCTTTAATCATCTTTTGCTCAGCAGTGACGTTCTGCTGTTAAGACAGCAGCAGCTTTATTTTTGTTTCTCCTTTGAAGACAGATTGAAGGGACACTTAGGGTCAACACACATATTCAGGGGTACTCAGCCATCAAGTCCCTGAAAGACCTGCTTTGCAATAGCATATTTCGTCTTTGGGCTGTGGTGTATAGGTTGTAGATACACACACATGTTGTTGTTTGAACTCTTGGGCTTTCTCAGCTCTGCTCTATCCCTGCCCACACTCAGCATGGGGACATATAGGGTCAACAAAGCATTTCAGTTCCTCTGGAGTCCTCCTGGGCTGATGTTCTTCATTGCTTGGGAGCGTTCTGCACTGCAAAGCTTCTTTCTACTTCAGTCTTCTAAATTTCCTCTGGAAGGTGAACTTTCTTCTAAGATAGGTTTCATGCTCTGATTTTCATCTTGGAGATCCTTTTATACACCTTAGGAAAGATATTGCTCTTGTAGTGCCTTTACTGCTCCTGCCTGCGGGAGGTATGTTCTCCAGGCAGACACCTTGTGGGTTAGCAGTGAGGTTCGTTTGTGAGACAATCCCTTCTATGCTGGCCAGTTCCATTCCATGTGAGTGAGATGGCCTTTTGTGTTTCCTATGAGCTTCATCATGATTGTTGCTACTGCCTCACTGCTGTGATGAAGTTGGTGCTGTTGCCAGCTCAGGGTCATAAAGACCAAAGGAACATCAGCTCCCAGGCATTCCTTCTTCAGACTTTATTCTTGCAATAAGTGATTCTCTCTGAGATGGGCTCTTCTGGTCCTACTGGAGAGAGTCCAATGGGGAGCTACGAGGGTGATCAAGGGACTTGAACATCTCTCCTTGGAATAGAGACTGAGAGAACTGGGGCTATTCAGCCTTGAAAGGAGACTCTGAGAGGGGATCTTATTGACGTAGAGAAATATCTGAGGGGTGGATGTCAAGGGGAAGGGGACAATCTCTGCTCAGTGGTGCCCAGCAATAGAACAAGAAAGAATAGTTTAGGCTAGAACATTCCACCTCAACATGAGGAGGAACTTCTTCCCTGTGCGGGTGTCAGAGCCCTGGCCCAGGCTGCCCAGAGAGGGTGTGGAGTCTCCTGCTCTGGAGACTTTCCAACCCGCCTGGAAGCCTTCCTGTGTGGCTGCCCTGGGTGACCCTGCTCTGGCAGGGGGTGGCACTGGACGATCTCTAGAGGCCCCTTCCAACCCCCAACATTCTATCATTTTGTGACTCCACCTCAGCTTCCTCTCTCCCTCTGAGTCTCTTGGGGTTTGTGGTTGAGATGGAAACCACGTGCTGCTCTGCATCTGCCCTTCTGCTGAGCTGTGAGGTGACAGGGAGACCACGTGCCCGAGTGTGCTGCCCGCGTCAGGTGTCTTCAGCCTCAGCATGTCCCCGCTGTCCTCATGAGTGGCCCATCTCGAAACGCTGCAGTCATTGGTCAATGATCTGCACCAATTTTATGTATTTCTTGATTTTCAGATAGTGAATTCCATACCATCAGATTCTGAATACTCTTCAGAGCATCTTTTGTGATGATTGTAGTTTTGATTTTGCTATAAATAATATGGCTGGTGTCAACTTCATTAGTGTTTATGTTCTATTAATATGTGTTGGTTTATTAGCCTTTGAGTTTTTGGCAACTCCAGTTACTTGAGGCATGGTTTTAGTACAATCACATTTTGTCACAGTCTGCTGTAATTAGGTTAATTAGTCATGGCTTCTACACAGCTTATTAACAGGCTAAAATCTCCTTTTCTTTCATCAGGGAGATTAAGTGCTGTAATAAATTGTTTCTTCAACAAAGCTTGAGCAAAGTACATTCACATTCACACTTCAAATTTGAAGCGGAATTTAGCATTCTGCTAATTTTTCACAGAAACATTGAAAATGCTCCTGCGCAAAGTGCTCCTCTTGCCAGGGGTTTCAGGCCAAGAGAGCAGCGCCAAAAGAAATCAATATCGATATTTGTGGCCCATTCTGCGCCTCCCATTTTGGGCACATTATCTTCAAAGGAAACCTCATTAAATGTTGAGGACTCTGAGCATGCAAATAGCCCTGTGTGACTTGCCTTATTATTTATTGCTGTTGTTTGATTAATAATATATATAGGCTAATCGTCCTTTGCAGTTGCGCAGCTGCTTTCAGCTCACGACGCTGAAGCATCTGACACACATTTATGATTTAGTCTTCCAGCTTCTTTTAAGTGCAGTAAAAAGTTTCACAGAGCTTTTCATGGTAACATCTGTGCCAGAGAAGCCCAGTATTTACCACTGAATGAAGAAAGTCATGTACCTGTCCAGAAGGGCACAGTTTGTAGAGGAGGGTAATATCTTTTATTAGATCTGCTGATAGACTTGGGGAGGAAAAAAAACATAAAAAAAAAAAAAGTAAGCTCCAGGCTTTTATGTGCTTCTTTAAGGCTGAAACAGGAATTGAATTCCAACTAAGTACTGGCTGAGAAAAACTGCTCTGAGCTTAACTGAGTTCTGTTTCGTCCTAGATGGGAGAGAAAGCAGAACCTGGGGAGCCCCGGTGGAGTCACATTCGTTAGCTCTGGAGGGAGGGGAGAGGTTAGCAAAGGACACAGGCATCAGCCTCCACGCAAATCCTGCCTCTGGGGTGTTGCAGGGTTAGTTAAGAGCAGGAAGGCGAGAAAATTGTATCATTTAATGAAAGCGAGAAAATGGTATCATTTAATGAAAGCAACGCCTTTGCCAAGTCGCTGGCCCTGGTGTTCCGCAGAGCTGGTCATTTCAGTTCTAAGGCCTGTCTTTTGCAGGTACTTAATACTGATCCCTTGAGAAGTCAAAAGTATTTTTTTACTCTGAATGAGGTTTTCTGTCTTTATTTTCCAATTTCCTTTATTGCAGTATGTTATACTTCCCTCAGCCTTTGTGTTCCCATTACCCAGCTTGAAAGTTTTTATATCTGTTGGTACTTCTGAAAGGTTTTTTTTGTGTGCGTGCAAAGCTGCCAATGGCTCCTTGGCTGTTGGTTACCTTACCAATAAATCTGTGGACACGCCTTAGACCACAAAGGCACAATGATGCGACTGTTTGAACTACGCAGGACGTCTGGCCACAGCCCTGTGCAAATAGGAATTTTGATATTCTTGCTGGGTGATTGAACTTCATGTAGAGTCAGTGTAGCTATTGTCCTTTGCAGGATTTTCCTCTCATTTTTTTTCCTTCTCTGGAAGATCTCCAGTGTCATAAGATGAAGGTGTTGATACATAGATGGGAGATGAATATTCTCTGAATTGTTGCAGTGTGGTCCCTTCAAGCCGGTGTGAAACCTAATCTGCTTGTCAGCAGTTCTTCAGTTATCCCCAGGGCGATGACCGACAGCTCATGTCACGGTTCTGTTCTGAGCATGGATAAAGAAACGGCATCATTAGGTTTTATGGTTGTTGGGTCTTCCTGACTATGACAAGTAAACTGGGTCAGTGTTGTTTTCAGGCCCTGGCAGCACCTGAACCCAGACAGCGAAACTCCCCTCGCCTCCCAAACCAGCCTCACCTATAGTTTGTTGTGGACAGTCCCTGGAACGTCCTACCCCTGGGCTATGCCCAGGCATTTCAGAGAGCAGGTGATTTCACCAAAGCCAAATGTGAGCCAGCAAGCTACTAGCAAACTGTGTGGCTAACGGTGAGTTCAGGTCTGGACCTCTTCCATAGCCACCGATTTAGGAGCAGAGCAGGCAAGAAAAAAGTGTGTATCTTCTAACCGTATAGGTATGCTGGGGTCTGAGATGAGCAGATAGAAACTCCTTCTACCTGTAGTCTGGGACAACCTTACTCTGGAATTGCTTTATAGGTGCATGATGGTTTTAGTCCTGAGCTAATACAGCCTGCCCATCAGCAGGGCTTGTCAGCTCAGGCAGAGCCTCACACAAGGCATGGTTTTGCATCCTCTGTTCAGTGCCCAGTGCCAGAAGACACTGTTTTTAGCAGAGCAGTTTCTATTTGGCTAGGAAAAAGTCATATGAGCGTACCCAGAGTCAAGCTGGGCTCTCCTTGACCTTCACCACTACTAATGAAGACCCTTGTGGTCTTCATTTTCATGGTTGCCTTGGCCAAAACTGGCCTTTTTGAGAAGGTGAGGGTGGTTCTCAGGCCACTGAGACCAACCGAAGGTAGGGTGGATGGATTTCCTTGTCACCTCAATGATGTCTGCTGTGAAATTCTCCCATGGTCCAGCTCCCTCTGTGCCGTGCCCTTCTTGGGGAACTGTGCCCGTGTTGCCTTGTGCCTCCTGCAGAACTGTACTCCCTCAGTAACCGCGCACGCATCTGGCTCTCGCCGCCGCAGCCTGTTCCTACAGGCTGGGTGCAGGCAACTCTGGAGCTCCTCTGCACGGATACGCATTTCCCAAGCCTGATTCTCATTGCGATATTTTCTGCAGCTCCTCTTCATCGCTGAATGCAGATGTGTCCCACAGGATAAGTGAAGCTACTTAATATACAGCAAGAATACACCTGGCCAACTCGGATTACTTCTTCATCCCAATCATTTCCCTCATCTTTTTCTGAAGAGGAAGAATTTTCATTATGTAGATATGAAAACGCTACTGAAAGGGCATTGTTTAATAAATGTGATGTTGAATAATGAGCCCTAAATACTGAATTCAGCTTTCGAGGAGGGGAACAGCAGTAGACAAAGTAGTATATTAACTCCATATTTATAATTTTGCAGAATGCAGATGATAAGATTGCATGTGTGGCTTAGGAGATAAAATATCACATCATATATTTTACATTTAAGGAAACTGAATTCTTTTGACAAAAGAATAGAACTCTCTCTTCCAACTTTCACTTTTTGTACTTTTTAGACACTGAAACTTTTCATTCTTGTCAAAGATTCATTGTGGCACAATCTGCTGCCTGTATTGTTCTCTTTGCAAATAAGAAAGGTCCTTTGATCAGCCTGGTCAGATACTAAAGGCTTGCATTTCGCAGCTTCCTGTGTGCATTCAGAATTATTATTATGCCAGAAAATCATAGTCTTAATTAAATATCTTCCATTAAGTCAGTCCTTCAGATGTACAGCCTTTTGGTGCATCTTTGATAGAAAACATTGATTATGACACTTCAATGTGCATTTATCTGCTCTCATCTAGTTTTATAAGGACATTCATATCTTCTCACCAACACTTAAGTCTCAGAGAAACGTTCCCTACGCCTCACAGAAATACTACTTGAGAACATTTTACCTTTTCTTTTTTTTTTTCCCCTTTCTTTTTTAACCTGCTGGCTAACTATCTGATGTCTATCTGAGATACAGCAGAGATTTTGAACACCTCGAATATTTAAAGGTGCACTTTGTTGGTTTGATTGTGGAGTGGAAATAGAGTTTTTTCTGAATGCCTCTGCAGCAGTGTCAGCCTCTTCTCTAGCCTGGAGAAGAGGAGGCTCAGCGGGGACCTTATCGCTCTCTACAACTCTCTGCAGGGCGGGTGCACTCAGCGGGGTCGGGCTCTTCTCCCAGGACGAGAGGGCCCGGCCTGAAACTGCCTCAGGGAGATTGGGGTTGGATCTCGGGAAGCCCTTCCTCCCGGACAGGGTGCTCAGGCACTGGGATGCTCTGCCCAGGGGGAGTCACCGTCCCTGGGGGGTTTAAGGAGAGGCTGGATGTGGCACTGGGTGCCCTGGTCTGGCCCATGGGGTGGGGTTGGGGCATGGGCTGAGCTTGATGACCTCAGAGGGCTTCTCCAGCCTCAGTTCTGTGATTCTCTCACCCATCGCACAAAGCCTGCTGTCAGCTGGTCTTTTTGAATGTAAAAGTTCTCTCACCCTCTAAATGCACTCCTGAAGAGATGCCAGTGGACTGTGGGCCCAGGAGTGACCGCAGAGAGGTCTGATGGCCAAGCGCTGCTAACAGCTCAGGGCATTCAAGCAGTCATTTTGGACATGATACACTGTACCTAGATGTGTGAGATGCTTTCGGAAACACAATGAAGGCAAATGGCTTGGATTTGACTCTTTTTCATTAGTTCTTCCTTCGAAGCCCAGATCTGCTGCAAAAGATCAGTTGGAGCTCCACACTTCTGTAACGTGATAGAGGTCACAGATGCTTCCTCTGCAGTGTTGGTTCACATGAGCCATTGTGACCACTGTAGATTAGGTGTCTGCAGCTAAATTTCGACTGGGAGCAATCTCTGGAACCCTGATGGTAACACCGAGGCTTTACCGATGTTGAAGCTCATGAGATGGGCTTTTGTGGAGGCACTCCTGGTGTGTGTACCTTCTCCATGGTGTGATCACAGTGTATCAGTGAAGTGTGGTATCTCCAGTTCCTGGATAGGAGCATCCTCACTCAGAGCTGGCCAAGCTGCTGCTGAAGTCTGGTTTGATCTTTGAGTATTGCATTTTAAGAAGGATATGGACCTTATGGAATTGGGACAGAGGAGAGCAATGAGAAGTGACCAGTACCTGAAAACATGACTGTAAGAAAGGATTGAGGAGTGGGAGAAAGGGAAATGTTATGTGTGATGTCCTCAAGACTGAGGGGACAGAGGGCACGATCTTCAAAAATGTCCTCCAAAGGGAAAAAAACAGTCCCTTTTCTGTACCAGTAAAGGATGGAGCGAGGTGCATCTCAAAGTACTGCAAGAAAGATTATCAGCAGGCATTTGGACAGAGGATAGTGAAGGACTGGCATAGATCACTTGCAGATTCCATTATGAAGGTTGTTTGAGTAGGTCGTGTCACCATATCTGGGGTTATGTCAGGGGCCTGAGTGCACTAGCTCTCAGAGAAGCAGCTCTGCAGCTTATTTCCTTTGCTAGGCTGGTTACCTGTTTTCCAGGCCAGTTCTGCTGTGCTGCCATGCAACTTGGATGAGTCCATCACTGTGAAAAGAGAAGCCTCGTCAAGGGATGAGGCCATACGTATGTGTGCGGTTTTTTATATCAAGATCCAGAACCATGGACCTTGAGAGCTTTCTCGGAGGTGACATCCTGGAACAGATGCTGCAGCTCAGCTCTTCCAGTCCATGAGACATTTTCTCTGTAAGTTCTACTGTGCATTGGCCCATGGTGAGGGCCCATCTGTGATTTATAACTCCCAAACCCAGGGCACACAAGTGCATCCTTTCAGCGATCAGCAAGGACCCATGGCCAGCTTCTGGTGCTGGCTGTGTGTTCCCCAATTCCCTGGAGAACATCAAAGAGCGAAGAGGAAAGATGGAGAGTGTGGCTTGACAGAACAGCCAGACTTTGCAAGGCCAATTCTCAAAACCACTTGAACAAGATTTGCAGAACGTGCAGGAAAACTGTCAGGATGAACCCGGCTGTGAAGCATCTCAGGGGAAATTATGGTAATTTGGTGGCTAGTTATAAGCAACTAGAATAGAAACATTAGGCTTAGCTCAGTGGTTTGAGTGCGGTGCTGACAACAATGACAACACCGAGATCGCGGGTTCGATTCCCTCTTGGTCCCCATGTGTTGCCTGGTCTAGTCGAGAGGTGGCGTCCCTGCCCATGACAGGGAGGTTGGACTAGATGATCTCTAAGGTCCCTTCCAGCCTAGGCCATTCTGTGATTCTATGATTCTGTTGCTGACCTTTCCTAGTAGGAAGGACTTGAATGCTAAAGCCATTACCTTCTGGTTTATGATACTGGTTTAATAGGGAATTTTCACAGAAAAGGTCACGAGATCCATGCCATCCCTTTTCAGACCACTTCTGTTGTCCAACTGCAAGGTGTCTAGATTTTGGGATGCTCAGGGAAGGATGCTGCAGATAGGCTGCTGTTGCAGTGACATTTCATGGCACTGGGTACTGTTTAAAAGCAGTGTTACTTAGACATGGGGAAATAGCAAGGAGGAGTTTGAATGAAAACAGGGGCATGCAGCATGGTGAGCTTGTCAATCAGCTTTTACAGAAGAAATAAGGAGAATGAAAATACCATTTTTTGTGTGGAGAGATGATTGCGGTTTGGCCAACTTGTAGTATCTTTTTTTTCTACCTTTGGTAGAAATTTTTCCTCATGAGTTGAATAATTCAGCTTGTGCAGCTAAGCAGAAAACGACACCTTCAGTGAATGAATAATACAAACCGAAACCTCGTATGGGAAAGATGGCAAATAATCCATCATTTTCTACATTAATCCTTCTAGTTAACAGTAGTATTCAAATGGACTAATTCATCTGCTTATATGTCTACTTCCTGAATGATCCAATCCATCAATTCAAGCCAGATGCAGATTTGACTTTGCCATTCTTCCAGGAGCTGTCTTTCTCCAATTGTGGGGATGCTGGTTTTTCTAACAACATTTGGGCCACCTGCAGAAAAGGAAGGAAAGAAATTATGAGTATTTGCGGAAACCTCCATGAGCGGAACTTGCAGTGCACGTGGACCGCGTCAGACCTTTAGAAGGTGTTTTGAAAAGGTTGTTCCCAAGCACCAGGTGTTCACACAGCTGCTCTGCTTTAACCCTCTTGGAAGAGCTCGTACACAAGCTGCTTCGCACACTCCACAAGCTTTTTAGGATGTCGGATAGTGACAGGACTAGAGGGAATAGATTAAAGCTGGAGATGGATCGGTTCAGATTGGACGTGAGGAAGAAGTTCTTCCCCATGAGGGTGGTGAGACCCTGGCACAGGCTGCCCAGAGACGGAGTGGAAGCCCCATCCTTAGAATTTTTTAAGGCCAGACTGGATGGGGCTCCGAGCAACCTGGTCTAGTGGGGGATGTCCCTGCCCATGGCACAGGGTTTCGGACTAGATGATCTTTAAGGTCCCTTCCAACCCTGACAATTCTCTGATTCTATAACAGACAGGGAACAGGGAAGCTGAGTGATGGTGGGAGTAGCACAAACCTCCTGGGGAGCTCCTGTCCCTCTGGCTGGTGGAGCACAGCTCCAAAACCTGCAGCCAAGCCACGGCAGCAGCTGCACAGCTCAAATACTGTGAATAACTGGAGTGTTTCTAGCATTTGAATCGAATCCTCGTGCTGAAAACACTCAGTTCAACCAGAGAAGCTTTGCTGCATGCCTCACTGACATCTGAAAATGATTGCCCTCCAATAATCATTAACCTCCAGGCTTGGCTGGCTAAAAGGAGGTGCAAATGCCAGCGCCTTTCCACAAGAAGATATTCTGAGGGTCAGTTGGACAACTGCTGAGCACTGTGAATGTTTCCTTTGCAGAATCTACTCTGCTTTAAAGACCACATAAGTTAATTCATAAAAATGTGTCTCCTTAATTTTGGACATGAAATCGTGGCTAATTGTTAGGATTCGGTGATCACACAGATTGTTAAAACTGCGAGAATATTAAATATAATTTCTTTCCAGTGTTGCCAAGTAGTATGATTCTTACAGAGAGATGTTAGATATTATTTCTTGCAAACTTTATCTTTTGGTTTTTTTTTCCAAAAAAGCAAGATGTATAAGGAGCTAAGATTGAAAGAATGAGTCAGGTATAACCTGAAGACTCAAAAAGTAAGGATAGTCTTAAAAAGACCCTAATTTTTTTGTTATGATTTGATGATGCCTTTTTAAAAACCAGTCTCGTGGCTGCTGGGGAATTTGGTAAATACGTATTAAAAACTCACTCTGGTTTTACTTGCACTGAAATATTTTCTGCACTATTTATGCCAGTGCAGAGCATGGTAATGAGGTGTTGTTTTGACTTCCCTTGCCCCAGAGCTCTTCTTGACTAAGATGACTCTGGGGTAGAGTATTTTAAATTATGGAAATAGTTTTAAATGCTAAAAAAATTTTATTTTTTTCCCCAAGAATAATTCCCTTCAGGGCCAAGGGGAAGAAAATACAGAGCCAATGTCTTTTTTAAAAAATCATTTCAAATTTTATAAGAATTTATGCCTAAACTTGAGGCCAGTTTTGATGAGATGGTGTCCTTAGAATAACTGCCTTTAGTGAAAGGAGCAAGCCTTTTCTCTAATAAATGTATAAAAGCTCATTGTAGCATATCTGGCACTAGGAGATAAGTTGCCTGGCACAGCGGTGACACTCGACCTTTGAAGTTGTTCTTCCCACTGAAGACAGCCCAACCTCTGGAGGCAGCACACAGGGAGGCTCACGGGAGTGGAAAAGAGGAGGCTCAGGGGGACCGTTTCCCTCTCTGCAGCTCCCTGCAGGGCGAGTGCACTCAGGGGGGTCGGGCTCTTCTCCCAGGACGAGAGGGCCCGGCCTGAAACTGCCTCAGGGAGATTGGGGTTGGGTCTCGGGCAGCCCTTCCTCCCGGAGAGGGTGCTCAGGCACTGGGATGCTCTGCCCAGGGCAGGGGGAGTCACCGTCCCTGGGGGGTTTAAGGAGAGGCTGGATGTGGCACTGGGTGCCCTGGTCTGGCCCATGTGGTGGGGTTGGGGCATGGGCTGGACTTGATGATCTCAGAGGGCTTCTCCAGCCTCAGTAATTCTGTGATTCTGTGATCTCCTCCCAGGACTTCTCCCCATCCCCACAGGACACTGTCACTTTGCCGAGATGCTTTCCCTCCTGGCCCTTCTCTTAGGGGCCCTGTGCTAAGGACACCCCATGAGTGCACCAGCAGCTCTTGGGGACAGCAACTGGGATTTCTTTCTCAAAGCCGGTGGCTGATACACGTTGTCTTTCCTCCAGCTGGGGGAGGAGGGGGGAAGAGAGTGCTTTGCATTCATAAATGTGTGAAATTCTCAGAACTGCTGACGTGTCAGCAACAGTTTAAAGCCGGTTCTGACTTAGATGAGAAACTGTCAGAGAAAAGCAAAGTGATAAAGGAAGTTGTCTTTGATGCAGTGAATGAAGAATCCTTTTCTCTGAGGAAACAATGATCCTTGCCTTGACGTGGTGTGAAGAGACCTGTTTTGCTGCCAAAAGCTCATTTTGAGCTATAAACTCCAGGCCCTCCTGTTTCTAGTAGTCGGAGATGATTGTAGCGTGGTTCACAAAGAGAGGAACTGGAGTTCTCCAGCCCTTTTTGTCATATTTTATTCTGATCCGCGTTCTTTGTCTCTCTCAACTTCCATGACAACTCTAATTGACAAATGTATTTTTCATGATGTTGGCAAAACCAGCCCAGCTCCACAGGTTTACGTGCAGTACCCACCTGCTGTCCCAGGGTACCAGTCCTGCTTTCACTCCTGCTGCTTGGAAACAGTGATATTTTATGGTTAGTCCAAGTTTCTTGTAAAATTTATCGGCAGAGGTATTGAAAAGTAATTAATATTCACAGAAATATTACTGATTGAGATAACTTTCATTGCACAGCTTGTAAAGAACAGCTTCTCTTATGAATACCATCACTCCTAATAAATGCAATTGAAATTGTTGACTAATGAAAATTTTAGTGCTAATTTATATAACATAGACTTTATACTTGCAACTGGAACTTTCTTGATTTTGCAAAAATTTGTTCAGGGAGAAAGAGACTATCATCTCTGATTAGATCTCTGTCATTTAGGAAGAAGAAAACAATTTTTTCAGAGTCTCCCTTGTTAACATCAACCAAGAGACTTCTCAAAGCATCAGCAGCTAAAGTTCCAAAGTGGTATTTTAAGTAAAGTCACTTCAAAACTTAACACTGTTAAGATGTTTTATGTAACCACTTGCACTGATGAAACCACAGAGTTCAACATTTGCCATTGTCTTGTGCTGAGCTCTGAGAATGTGCCATGCATCAAATATATTCATTGCTTCGAGGCAGACCAGAACACGTGGCATTGCTCCCGTGAATTTCAGTTTCTTGTGTTCTGTGCTCTGGTTTCTAGTTTTCCACAGACAGCAGGCTGTGACATGGAATTTGGAGCAAGTACTTCTGCTGCTGACATCTCTCTGTGCTACTGCTAATCCACATCTGCTGAATCACTGCTTTGCTCACGCTCTTCTTCACTAAGTTCTCGGGATCCCTGGTGTTCTGGCCTGGAGATGGTCAGTGCCAGACTGAGTCAGTGCGTGCTGCAGCTCTCTGTGCTGTTGCCAGCACTCTGCTCTTCTCCGTGCCTTTTGTGGATGGAATTGTGACTTCGGGCAAGGCTTGATTTGTTGCAGAAGCATTTATAGTCACATCTACCAGCACTTCTCTGCCTATAGGTCTAATTCTGCTCCTAGAGCACGTAACCTGTGAGGAAGGGTGGCAGATCTGTCCAGCTAGGAGGTGACAGAGCCAAACTCTCCTTCTTATCAGCAGAGAAGGTAATAAAGATCAGTTGTCACAAATTGTGGGTAGGGAGGTTCAGCTTGAACATATTAAGAAAGAACAATATTCTTTACCAGAAAGACAGTGCAGCTCTACAACAGGGCACCCAGAGAGGCTGAGAGACCTTTTTGGTAGATGAGGCCATGGCTGACCTGATCCAGCGCTGGCTGTAGCCCCAGCCTGAGGGTAAGGTCGGACCAAACTCCTTCGGAGGATTCTTCCCACTGTTGCTTCTGTGATTCTGTGAGTGTGTGTTCAACGAATGTCCTGGGTCCATAACACCCACTGGGAAGAGCTTGGCAACTTGTCCTCTGCAGTTATCCCCACTGCTAAAAACGCGAATGCCTTAGTTATAAGAAGCTCCTTTTTCTGCTGCCTACCTTTTTCTTGTTCACTCTCTGTGTTAAGTGTGGCTTGTAACTAAATTCAGCCTATTAGAAAGGCCAAAGTTTTACACTGCTCTTGCCTTCTATTTGGGAAACCTTTCCAGAAGGAAAGTGTGGCTTTCCTGTGGTTTTTTGAGCAGGGCTAGTTTTCAGTTTCTTCTGCCTCATTTGCATCAGCATCGTATCCAAGTAAATCTCTCAGCACTTCTGTCAGGGCATTTGCATGACTTTCAAAGCCCTGTGGCAAGTGCATATTTTTTCAGTGGATCTGAACAAGGTGGGACACCGGCAGTTTTCAAGCAGCTTCCTCACTTGCTCCATAGTGGAGCTCTAGGGGATGTGAGCTGCAGCATCAGTGGTCTGGATAAACCTTTGCCCCTCAAGAAGCTTCTGCTTTGCTCTGAGTGTTTTCTTCTGTTTCTATAGAAAGTATCTCATTCACTGTCTTTTATACATCACTTGTATTTTCCACTTCATGTTCCACTGCTTACAGCTTCAGATTATGCAAAACGCTCTGAAGATGTTTGTTTCAGCGAGAATTTTGCTTGAAATCCAGAAGAACCTTGCAAGCTGTGCAATCCGTTTTGCCACCACTTGTATGAAAGATAATTTGGATTCTTTTCTTCTCTGCATAAAATTTATAGTCCCCACTTTCTAGCTATGAAATCTAGCTGCACTTTCATTGTAATTATCATTTATTTGCTGTCTTGCTCAGCTGGTCTTTGGGGCATTTTTCAGCGACCTGTTTCTGCTACAGACCTGTAGCACTGACAAGTCAGTTCTCACATGCATTTGACAAGCATGAATGTGAGGAATTTGATTTTTAGGATGGCACGGTGTGGTATGCATGCTTATACAAAAAAAGTACCCAGTCATTTTTAGTTTGCCCTACAGTTACTGTGATTTGTATCTCTGTGATGGCCACGGCCGCGTGGCGAAGTCACAGTGTCGTGGTTTCACAGAGTGTGTGCACTAGACTCTGCAGACAGAGAGGTACGTACAGGGAGGAACAGGGAGAAAAAAATAAATCCATGTGTATAAAGATGAAGACAATTAATACTCTAACTGTGAGATCCCTTAAAAAGTTAGTTTTGCTGAGCATGACATGCCTGAGTTTAGCTTTGGATACTGAGCACGCTGGGTATAACAGCACATTTTTCCATTAGTTGCTGTGATTTTTGCTGCTGTTGAAGCAGGAAGGAGACCAAAGACCTGCAGCTCACAGGAATGCTTTCAATGTGCCCTGCTGTCAAACATGGGCTCAAAATTTCCAGCTCCCATCCAAATCAGGCATTTCTGAGTAACTGGGAGTAGCAAGGGCTTGTCACCTTAGAATTTTTAGTTCTAGTTTCAAAATAGGAGAGCAGATTTTGTCTCACTTTGGGTTATGGAGGACTGCATTATGGATGATGCCAAATTCTTTCATCCTCTCCTGTATTGCCACTTCCAGACTCCCCTGGCTTGGCAAGCGCGCTGCAGAAGAGAAACTCTGGATGCCATGTGTGGCTCCACGGGCTGGGGAAGGGCAGGGCAGTGATATGGGTGAGAGCATCAGGGAGGACTGTGTTAGATGCAGCATGATTTTCAAGCTGACATTCTGCGAGCATCATTGAGACACGTTTCAGTTCGGAAGACCTTTCACAAGGATGGAACTGTCCTCTATCATACATTCTTGTGGCCTTGCAAATGGATTGTGTTGATTCCTGTTCCTGTGACAACATGTTGACCTCAGATTTGGGAAAAAGAATGGACAAAGCCTGATCCTGGCGGGTTTCTGGTGGTGACTCCCCACGCTATGACCTTTCTGGTGGAGCAACACATGAGCAGTCGGTAGCGTTTCAGAGATGGTTGAGAGTCGGGTAGGATTTTTTTTCTAAAAGCCTTCCTTGAATTTTTCTAGGCTCTCTCATCCATGGAGGAGTTTAGCAATCTGGATCGGGACATCGAAGGGTCTGCAAAACGGTGGAAGAAATTTGTTGAATCTGAGTGTCCAGAAAAGGAGAAGTTCCCTCAGGAATGGAAGAACAAGTCAGCTCTGCAGCGCCTGTGCATGATGAGAGCCATCCGGCCCGACCGCATGACCTACGCTGTCAGGTAGAGCCACTCCTTCGCCGTGCCCCTAATGCTCCTGCTCAGTGGGCAACGCTGGGTCTGTGTTTTAGAGGGAACAGGAGTAATTCAGGAATATATTTAGATTTATTAGGGTGTGAGTTCTGTAGAATGGTTTCCTGTAAAGGAGTTGGCTGAATGAGTCATCTCTGAGCTTGGCAAGACAGTCCACACGTTGCATTTAATGGGAATGTCATGCTTAGGGAGATGTGACCCCAGTCCCACCAGCAGTGATGGAGCAGTGTAACTGGCACTGGGTGGGGAGCAGACAAGCCAAGACAGAAATAAACATTATCATACAGGTCCTAGATGACTGCTAGAATCTTTTAACGGTCAGTACAACTTCTAGAGTTCATTAAGGTTGTTTCTAGTAGGCTGGTCCTTAGGCACAATGATAAAGTTTAGAAATAGAGGAAAGTATTTTAGAAATTTTTTCTGTTTTTTTTTCTTTTTTTTTCCCCACCCTAAAATGTAAAATTTATGTGATACTGCTTCTGAAAGTTGTAGTTGTAAATTATGTAGTGAAGGTAACTATGCGAGTCTAAACTCTATGAGGGTGTGCAAAAGCAATGTGCTTGTTCCAGGAGAAACTAAAGGTCTCTCGCCCCATTAGGACTTGTTTTTTGCTTCTCTGTCCTAGTAGTCTATGATTTGACATTTCTGCAATGGCTCTCATGCCTCTCAAACAGTTTATATTGCTCCACCATCTGGCATGTGCTTGTATGTGGTGCACGTAGCAGATTGTATTACTCAGTGTATGAACTATATTTCTGTTTGTGCTTCAAAATTCACAGAAGAATGCAGATAGGACTGAGTGAAGTCTCCCTATGGTCAATGTTAGGATGTTTTATTAAATTAAATGTTATCATTTATGATAATGATGCCATTCCAAACCATCTCCTTTTTAATTTCTTACTCTTTTAGGGCTAGATTCTCCATGTAGTCCGTCAGTTGAAAATATTGTTTTTCCTGTTGTTTATTTTGAGTAAAATAAGCTCTTGTCTCTCTGAAATTTTAAGTGCATATTTCACTTACGCAAGTTTAATTAATTTCTTCAAATCAAAATGGTGGAACTCCCATAGCTCAAAAATAAATAGAACATAAATTTTCAACACCTTTCATATTTCTTTTTTATAGAAAAGTAAGGGAATCCAAGTTCAAAAGCTTGGCTGGGTATTTTTAGGGTCTGGCCACGTCAAGCTTTTCCATTTGTGCGAGTATTCCAATTTATTTTTGTTTTGTTTCTTCTCTAGAAGTAGGTTAGAATGCAAACGTGCAAACAGTAGCAGGTCACAGCACCTTCCCCAAGCCTTTATAGAAGTTTGTGACTAAAATTCTTCTTGAAGAACAGGATAATTAGACGCTGGGCCCAAAAAGGTTTAAGAAGAGCTTTTTGTTCAGGGAAATCTCATACCCCAAAAGCAAATGTGAAATTATTAATGGCAACAATGCCAGTCCAAGGGTGTTTGGACTGTTTCCTGCTTAATAATATCATGTTCCTTCAACCTTTCCTCACCCAGCAGCCTGACCAAGGCAGATATCATTCCCTTAGTGAAGAAATGTGCTGTTTTTAAGAGACTCACCTCTCCGGAGAATACATGAGTCTGTCTGTCTGTCCTCATGCCAGGCAGTGAAGTCTAGCAGTCTGAGGTAGGAAGAAGTGATTTTTGGACTGAGCTTAACCCAGCCTGCAATCCTGACAGCTACCACACAGACGCATCTGGTCATCCGGTGTCCTGTTTTCCTAAGCGCTGTCAAAGTGGTGTTTTTGCTGTGATCCTTCAAAGAGATGCGTGCTCTGACCATGAGGACTTCAACATCCCTACTTTAGCCAGCAGTGTTTCAAGATCACGTGTGTGTTAAAAAATTCGTGGAGTTTTAGGTACTGACAATGTCATCGGACCCATGAGTTGTTTTGCAACTTGCAGGTCTCTTCCCTCTGTACATCAGTGAAACCTGCTAATATTCAATACCTTACTGATGATCAATGGACATCACTCCTAGTTCTAACCTTCCTCTATGAGAGTCTTAACAAGTACTTGAGTGCATTTAGGAGTCAATGAGTAACCTGGCAACCTGAACACAGATGGCTTTTTAGCAAATTTTAATGCTGAACAGAAAAATCTACTTGAAAGAAACATAGAAAACAAAGTGGAAGTTTTTTCTCTTGCAATCCATTAGGCATTTCTATTCCAACTGCTTTTCACTAGTCCTTAAAGGAGACTCTCAGCTCTCTTAGAAAGAATTTGGCTGGCTCGTTCTGCTGTCATCTACCAGGTGAACACTGGCCAATGGTTTTCTGCCCCATAGCACTGAGGTGTTCAAAAGGCCTGAGTTGTGCGTCTACTCTTGAAGCATAAGTGCTCGTTCCTGGGGTTTGAATACCACATTCCTACCCTTGAATCAATGTTCACTGTATTATCTTCTTCTAAAGTAGTGATTTGGGAAGCTCACCCTGGGGGAATTCAGCCTGGACGTTCTCCATGTGCTGGATTTTGCTCAGGCAGCTGCTGCGGAGCTCAATTTTTCCCCTGTTCACTCAGTTGTATTTTTCCTTGTGACTCTCATGCAGAGGCTAAGCTACACGCGCTGGATATTCTTAGAGCTCTTCCCTTTTATCTTTCCCGAACAAAGTCATTTTGTAAATCATCTGGACTTTTTGTGACTTTTGGGGATAAATCTAAAGGAAAGCTGTTTCCTCTCAAAGGCTCTGTGGATTACAAAGCACACAGCCATTTTCTATACATCAATTTATTTCTTCTCTTTGGAGATATTTTTGACAGAACCAAGCCAGTATTTCTATTGAACTTCTGAATACCAGGCTGGTAGGTCCCACTGTTTTCCTTTCTCACTTCTTTTCATTTGTCAGATATCGGTGTCATTTATCGGTGTCATCCCGTAGAAAGGGCCAAACATCGCAACTCAGAAGCTCAGCCTGCAGATCCTCTCTGTGGTTATTTCATGCCTTTTTCTTTTCTTTTTTTTTCCATTTAGTTTCTAGTTTGTTTGAATCAGCAAAGCCCAAACAAATTGATTGATTATTTGCAAGCGAATCTATCTTTTCTGAACAACACTAGACTGGCAAAACTTTATTTGCTTTCCGGCAGAGACTTTGTAGAAGAAAAGCTCGGCAGTAAATACGTGGTAGGGAGATCCCTGGATTTTGCAACAACATTTGAGGAATCAGGACCTGCAACCCCAGTGTTTTTTATCCTGTCCCCAGGAGTCGACCCACTGAAGGATGTGGAGAAACAAGGTAAATAAATCACGTCTCTAGGCATACCACGGCACTGCTTTTTATCTGCTGTATAATTATCTTGGCATGACATTCTCGTTATTTATTTCCCCTCATCTCTCTGTAGATAATGGAGTAATCTGTTAAAAATAGATAATTGTGAGAGGAAGCAATTATTTTTTATTTTTTCTTTCTTTTTTTTCTTTAAGTTATTTGGATTTTCATCTAAACTTTAATTTAAACTTGTCTCTTTCCTATACTACCTGGATTCTCAGTGTGGTTCACACTGCATTGATTTTTGTGTTGATTTGATACACAGCCTGTAATTTATGTCAGAGATATCTGATATGCTTTCAGGTAGCTTGCATTTTGCTGAGAAATGTTGGATCAGATGACCCTTAAGGTCTCTTCCAACTTGGTATTTGATGATCCCATGATTCTGTGATAGTTAAAAGTGAGCAGCAGCTCCCTGTAACAGTCTGCTGGTTAGTGGCAGTTTCCACTAACTTGCTCTGGGTCCCAGCTCCACCATGGAAGAATTACCATTTTCAGCCTGAACATGGTAATTACAGTAGGTGTGGAAATGGGATCCCTTCTGGCCGTTGAACGGAGGTCACTGTGGTAACTTCTTTTACGAGACAGTTATAGCAGGCTCCATCCCTCTGGGGCAGAGCGGTCAGATGCTGTAAGACTGTTCCAGATTGCCATTCTGCTCACCACATGGCGTTTTTCCCTCTCTAGCAATGTGCTCCACACATCTCCAAGACCATGACTTGCGGTGAAGCCCCAGTGCTCTCAGTAGTGTGGAGTATCGTATATTTAAACTGCATGAATTACATATCAAACTAGCATAGCAGAGCTGCTGGCTGGGTTTTGGCAGGCAAGTCTCAGACTAAAGATGAGGAAGGCTGGCAGCCCCAGCAGAGAAAGCAGTGACACTGAACTCAGCCATCATCCAGGGGAGTGGTGGAAGGGTTCTGTTTAATGTCTTCATCAGTGAGATGAAGTGCACCCTCAATAAATTTGTAGATGACGTGAAGATGGCCAAGAGCATCCTGGCCCATATCACAAGTCCTGTGGCCAATGGGATCAAGAGTTGCTCCCCTGTACTTGGGCTCCTCATGACAAAAAAGACCTCGAGGTGCTGGAGTGTGTCCAGAAAAGGGCATTGTGATTTGTGCTCTTTCTACCCTCATACCAGGTCTCACTATTGTGAATGGAAAGGGATCCCCCCGAGGAATGCCCTACCATGTGCCAGGCTTCCCTCTGGAGCCACGTCAGTGATCCTGCCTCTCCCTGTGTTATTTCTTGTAGAGGAAATCAAGCACTAAAATCCAGCTGTGAACAGTTTAACTGGAATTGTTAAGATGAGTGCAGTTCAGCACCCGAGGTTAGTCAGCCAGAAAAGTTGCATCAAGTAAAAGTGAATAAAAAGTAATGAAATAAACCGATTGCTTCAGTGCTGCTGCACCGGCCTTAAAGCCTGCCTCTCTTGGGGTTGGATTGGATTCATTATTTAATATTTTCTCTGCTCTTCATTAGGTTTTATTAAAGTGCAAGTCTGGCTAGATAATTCTTGTCAGCTGAAGAGAGCTTCTTCCAGATGCCGCCCACTCACGGGACCTTTCCTTGGCAATGTGGGGTGGACCCTGCAGCAAACACTGTTGGGCTCTGAAACTTCCCCACCTCCCTGGGGCAGCCTGACTGCACTGTCCCCTCTGTGTTCAAAGCCAGCAAAGAAGGAGAAAGGCTGCCATCATCTTCAGTGAGGCAGCCAGCCCATACTCACTGTGGATGGCTCTGCACTCCTGTGAGGCGGGAATAACAGCTGATATTAAATTTACTATTAATTGCCTGGTTTAGGGAAGCACCCCACCTTCTGTAAATGTACCCCATCTGTTCGTGAAAGGATGAGTCTTGAAGGCAGAGGATGAGATTAGCAGCTCTCAAAGCTGGCAGCCACTAGAAATTGTGAGAGAATAAAGGGGAAACTCTGGGAGAGCTGTATTCCAGGGGGTTGTTGTAGTAAGGCTGAGCAGAGAGCTCAAGCGACTGGAAGACTTTGGATGTTTGTTTTACTTATGGCCATCTGTTTCCAATCTTGTACCAAGAGCTGAATCCCAAGTCTTTTGAGACAAATCTTTTCCCTGTTTTACTATAAAACTTATTTGCTTTTAGCAGAAATCGGGAATTACGGGTGCACTACCTGCATGAAGGCAAGTCTGCATGCAGAGATAGTTGTAGACAATCCCAAGGGATCAGCCAGTGGGCACACATGTACTGACTGCCTGGCTGAGCCGAAGGCATCCTGCTGGGATGCAGGCAGTCAGCGCGGGTGTTTGTCAGGCTGCTTCCCTCTGGCAGCACGAATGGGTGCTCATCTGAGGAGCACGTGGCAGAGAGAGCTCGCTGCAGGCAGTTGCTTCTCCTGTGACTTGAAGAGCAACTGGTGTCCTCCATCTCTGGGTGACAGACAGATCTGGAAAACTAAGCAGGAGCTCTTTAGCCACTTTTGGTCACTTAAAGGATATGAGGCACTGGGATGGTGCAGAGAAAGCATCCTCTCCAGAAGAGTACCACAGATTCAGTGAAGAAACACTAAATAGCTGCCATCCATCCTCCAGAGCAGGATAGTAGATGACATGATTTGGGGTTCCCACCTTGCACTGTGCGAGCTGGGGTGCAGAAGGGACTGTAGGAGGTAGTCTGTGGTGGCTCCTGAAGCATCTCTTCCCATGAGCTCTGCCACAGTCCACTGACCACGGGCCTTCCCATGCACATTGCTGGGCAGCCAGAGGCAAGTCCACACCTGCCGAAGCCCAGGATTATCCATGAGCAACTGGAGGGCTGATGGAACTCGAGATACAAGACCCCTGGGAAGCCTTGGTCGAGGCCACAGGAAGCTCATGCAGGTTTCATTCCAGCTACCTTCTCAAAACCAGTGGGTTTCCAACTTACTGCTGGTTCTAGCGTGCATTGCAGGGTGCATTTCCCCACA
>NW_009706371.1:0-35127 GCF_000703405.1 Apaloderma vittatum | reverse complement strand
GCAGGAAATCATTTTAATTTCCTATCACTGTAAAATACGTTTTTACACAAGGTTGCAAGGAAATAATGTTCTTTAAACAAGAAGCACTTTGTAATCTGTACCTTTGTACTGATGCCGCTCTGTAATTAA
Source organism: Apaloderma vittatum (assembly GCF_000703405.1). Classification (NCBI taxonomy): domain Eukaryota; kingdom Metazoa; phylum Chordata; class Aves; order Trogoniformes; family Trogonidae; genus Apaloderma; species Apaloderma vittatum. The sequence continues at coordinate 34,998 of NW_009706371.1, read as the reverse complement.
AAGTAGTTTGGAAGAAGCCACCACTGTTCTCGGTGCTTTGTCAAGGAGTGTGTGAGAGACAAGATAACTGTTATAAGAAGTGGGATAGCTCTTCTGTGAGGGTTTTTGATAAGACTGAACTCTGCTATGTAAGCCCAGCTGTGCTGCCTGCCCAAAGAGCTGTAATCTGTACCTTTGTACTGATGCCGCTCTGTAATTAAAAGTAGTTTGGAAGAAGCCACCACTGTTCTCGGTGCTTTGTCAAGGAGTGTGTGAGAGACAAGATAACTGTTATAAGAAGTGAGATAGCTCTTCTGTGAGGGTTTTTGATAAGACTGAACTCTGCTATGTAAGCCCAGCTGTGCTGCCTGCCCAAAGAGCTTAACCTTACTTTTTTTTTTTTTTTCTTTTAGGGAAGAAACTTGGTTATAGCTTTAACAATGGGAATTTCCACAATGTTTCCCTTGGACAAGGTCAAGAGGTAGTTGCTGAACAAGCTCTAGATGTGGCTGCAAAGGAGGGTCACTGGATCATCCTTCAGGTAGGAGGTCACTGGAAACTCTCCTGCCATCGTCCCAGGTTATCTGATGCTGCTGGTGTTAGTGAGAGTTCTCTGTCATCTGCTGGGAGGTGGCACAACGTATCAACTATGTGTTCAAAGCAGCCAGCTTCTGACTCTTTCTTGCTGCTGTCATTTTCTTTATTGTCCTTTTGGTTTTCTTGCTCTTTGAGCCCTCCGTAGGGTGTGTAGCTGTAGGGAGTCCTCTGAGGGAAGGTTGTGTTACGCTTGCCTGTGTTTCTATTTGCTTCATAAATAAATAAAGAGCTTCATTCTTATGGACTAGTTCTCTTATTGCTGCTTAAAGCTTAGTATGTATTTAAATTGAGCAATGAGGAGGTGCATACCGCTGTAGGAAAGGCAGAGGCTGTCTGCATTTGTGCCAAAATTCCTTTGTGCATCCCCAAACAGGTAACTGTTTGAAGCTCTTAACCTGGCAAAATGTTTCAGAACCTTTCAGGGTGCAAAGGGAGCTCCATCTTTGTCAAGTGCTCTCTGGAGCCACTCGTTCAGTGGATGCTCAGGTTTGCTGATACGCAGAGCCAGTGCCGCCAGCTCTCGTTATAGGTCTTGGGAACCCCTCTGATTTCCTTGAAATGGATTTTATAAATGTTTATTATCACTGAATTGTTTGGATAAAATTAGATTAAGACAAAGCTTTGAGTCCTGATCCGAGCCTACGGGCCTGATTTTGGATTTAAATTAAATGCCATTGATATTTTGATCTTAATATTTGTTCTTTTTTTGCAAGCTCCCTCTAAGGCAGACAATGCTGAGCTTTTCAAGAGCTATTAATACAGATGGCTGCAATGCTGTCATCTGCCTTTGAGATGGTGAAGAAGAAAACATGCAGCTTTCTGAGGCATATTCCATTTAGTAATGTGAAGTGAAGGGTTCTTTTCTACATAGATGGTTAGATCCTGTAAAGGATCTCAGCAATGTCAGCTTCCATGTTTGTTGCTTCAATGTTTGCGGATGAGTACTGTGGGCCTGAAGTGTCATTATTTCATCCACTCACATCTTCTCTAGTGGTCACAGCAATCAGTAAGAGGTCTCAGCAGACACCAACAGTTAAATCAGAAGAGCCGCAGCAGTTGGGTTTATATGTAAAGACTGATTGTGATGGTTGAGTTAACTGGTTTTCCAGCAACACCTACTAAGTGTGGTTATCTCTGGTGGCACAGAGCACACAGGCTCCCCGTGAGCCTGGAGAGGAACTTGGTTCAGCTGGCCCCTAGCAGATGTTGATGCCAACTGCATGGGCCAAACTCAGCAGCCACAGCAGTGGCCATCAGGTGAGGCTGCCTGGTGCCGGTGTCAGGTCTCCTCCGGGTCAGTCTCTCAGCTGGGGTTCTCCCTGGGGTACTCGAAAACTGATCAAATTTCATGCATGTTCATTTTCTAGTTCTGTGTTTGTGCTTGGTTTGGAATAAAGCAAGGTAGGCAAGACTCATTCAACACAGAGATCAGAGCTCCTTCTTCCTTTGTTTTTGTAGTCACCAACATTTCGAGAGATCCAGGCTGTGAGGGCCTCATTAGGAGGTGAAGTCACGCCCTGGGGCACTTCATTCTCAGGACAGACTGGGGAAAACAGTGTTTGAGGCAGGCACTGCCATTTCTCTCCAGGTCTGGTTAGATGTGCGGAGCTACAATAAAATGATGGAACTTCATTGTCACCTGATTACACAAGCTGCTCAGCTCCAGAACCTGTCTCTGTATCTCGCTTTGTGGTCTCACCTTGTTCCAAGGGCTGGAGCTTCATGGGAAGCAGGAAGGATGGAGAGCAGCTTGAGGGGTTAGACATGGCTCCCCTACTTTAAAAGACAAGGCTCTCCTAGTCAAACAAAACTTGTTCATGGTCAGCAGGCATCCACCTGAAATGAAATCACCCTCTGGACAAACTATTTTTTATAAGGTTGGACAAACTGTTTTCGCCAGGCTGAAACACTGACCGCTCCAGGTACTGATAAATTCAGTATCCAGATTCATCGCAGCAGGAGTCAGTGGGTAAGAGTCCCACAGAGGAGTCTCCTGTCATTGCAGGCATAGGTGAATCACAGCAAATATTTGCCATATAGTAGCTCATTTGGCAAGATCTTTCCTGCAAGGCTTTCGATGATAAATACCCAGTAAACGGAGAAGAGTCAAAATGCAAGGTCCTGCACCTGAGTTGGGCTAATCCCAGGTACAGGTACAAACTGGTCACACAGTGAGTTGAGAGTAGCTCTGAAGAGAAGGACTTGGGGATGTTGATAGATGAGAAGCTCAACATGAGCCAGCAGGGCACGCATGGAGCCCAGAAGGCCAACCCTGTCCTGGGCTGCATCCAGAGGAGTGTGGCCAGCAGGGCAGGAGAGGGGATTCTCCCCCTTTGCTCTGCTCTTGTGAGACCCCACCTCGAATACTGTGTCCAATTCTGGTGTCCCCACCGTAAGAGGGACATGGATCTGTTGGAAGGAGTCCAGAGGAGGCCACAAAGGTGATCCAGGGGCTGGAGCACCTCTGCTACAAGGACAGGCTGAGGAAGCTGGGATTGTTCAGCCTGGGGAAGAGAAGACTCTGGAGGGACCTTATCACTGCCTGCAGTGCCTGAAGGGAACCTACAGGAAGGCTGAGGAGGGACTTTGTACAAGAGTGTCCCCTGATAGGGCAAGGAGAAATGGATTTAAGTTAAAGGAAAATAGATTTAAAATGGATCTTAGGAAAAATTTCTTCAGTAGGAGAGTGGCAAGACTTTGGAATAGATTGCCCAGAGAGGTTGTGGCTGCCCCCTCCCTGGAGCTGTTCAAGGCCAGGTTGGATGAGCAATCTGGGCTGGTTAAGGGCATCCCTGCCCACGGCAGGGGGTTGGATTAGATGATCTCTAAGGTCCCTTCTGACCTTGGCCATTCCATGATTCTATGAACTTGGGGATTTTATCAATCATGGCACTTCATGGTAGGCTGTAAAAACTAGACTCTTCAGTGGTGTCTGGTGACTGTAACAAGGGGCAGTGGGGACAACCTGAAATATAAGAAATTCTATTTAAACATAAGCACAGTCTTTTTTACTGTGGGGATGGTTAAGCACCGGAGGAAGTCTCCCAGAGAGTTTGTGGAGTCTCCAGCCTTGGAGATATGCCAAACCCAGCTGATCATGGTCCTGGGCAACCTGCTCTGCCTGACCCAGCTTTGAGCAGAGGGCTAAAACTAGATTTTCCCCAGAGGTATCTCCAGCCTCAGTGATTCTATGATCTCTGCTTTCCCACTGCCAAGTTAGCCATGAATATATTTTTTCTGATGCTTGTCGTCTCCCTTGTGTAGGGAGGAAAGAGCTTTGCACATCAAAGAGCACTAAGCTACGAGTTGGGATGAACTGTGTCTGCTCAGTTTCCCTCTCTGGGCCTACTTGAAACCATTTTGCTGAGACATTGACTGTCACAATCACCAGAAGATATTTGTCAGCCTAATAGCAAAGAAAAAATGAAATTTGTTTGCATGTTTACAGATGCACGTCTGAATGAACTGATGCAGGGAGAAGTTCAGACATTAGATATTCCCAATTTAATTGTAGTCTTCATCCATTAGCCAAAATGTCACTTCCTTCTCTTTGCGATCAAGTTAATTTAATTACTGAGAATTTTTCCATTTTCATAGGTTGTTGCTTCACTGAGCCACTGTACTAAATTGAATAACAGTGAGCTCCTAGAGCCAAACTGTACGAGATTCAAACACTGGCAGTGCCCTTGTCAGTGCATCATAAATGCATTGGAGCCTTTCCCTGTGCACTTCACAACTGGTCCCAGCTACAAGCAAAAGAGATATATTGTCCCCTATGAGATATATTGTCCATTTAAATCACATATAGGCATATGGCACTTAGCCTCTGCCACCCCTCGAGTGTGTCCAGTTATGGGGCCCTCACTGCAAAAGGGACATTTTGGAGCTGGAGAGGGTACACAGTTGGGCTACCAAGCTAGTAAAAGATTTGAAACATATGTCATACAAAGAATGACTGAGAGATCTGAGGTGGTTCAGCCTGGAGAAGAGGAGATTGAGTGGAGACCTTATTGCTCTTTACAACTCCCTGACAGGAGGTTGTAGCGAGGCAGGGGCGGGTCTATTCTCCCTAGTGATACGTGATGGGATAGGGGGAAATGGCCTGAAGTTGCAGTGGGAGAGGTTCAGTTTAGATATTAGGAAGAATTTCTTTACTGCAAAGGCTGTCAGGCATTGGAACAGGCTACCCAGGGAGGGGATTGGTCACCATCCCTGGAGGTGTTCAAGAGATAGGTAGATGTTGCATTGAGGGACATGATTTAGTGGTGTCGATGGGGCTAGGGCAAGGTTGGACTCACGGATCTTGAAGGTCTCTTCCAGCCAAAAGTGTTCTATGATTCTGTAGGGCTGCCTGTGTAAGGATGGAGCTGTTCCTGAGCATGTGTGGCATCTTCTCATGGGGTAAAACCTCACATTGCCATCCACAGTAACCATGGCCAAGGGAAGAGACTCCTTGCAACATCCACTCCCTGTCCTTTTTCATACCCCAGCATGATGCAGTGAGTATCAAAGCATTGGGTTGTCTCTGCGCTGCAAAGCTCAGCTTTTAGGTTTACTGTGAAAGCAGGGACTATTTTCTGAGAAAGTCTAGCAATGGAACGAGACTTTGTTAAAATAACTAATTCTCATTGCTCTGGGAGGCAAGTTGCAATAAGGCTTGAAGGAGAGAACTTCTATCAGGAATGGGAAGGGTCTCCGGTCACTGTCAGCAAAGGGTGCACGTTGGGGAGCATGTGCTGCTTTATATATATGCGGTGCTATTTCTGATGGTTGCCACAGCAACACTTGCGTCCTGTGATATATGTTCTTCCCTGTGAAGTACAAACACGCAGAGGTGCTTGGAAGTGACTTCTCAAAGAAGAGCCTCTGGTGCACCCACGTTCCTACACGTGCACCCTAGGCCAGCTCTTGCCACAGACCCTCATCCTCACCCTCTGGTACCTGCTCACAGTCATCATGCTCCATTCATGGGAAAACAGCACAGGGCAAGGTATCGTGGTAATGGTCAGTGTGCATGGGAAGTTGTTACAGATTTTCTTTTTTGCCTTCTTCTCAGCAGTTTGCTTTTTAGCAGGATTTGTCCACCACGCTTCATTCCCAAAGCAAGGCAATGGATTTGAGACTGTTGCCTATTTCTGCCTGCAGCCCACACCTGGGTGTGAGCTGTGGACTAACAGAAATGCCAGGGAGTTTCTTTTACCCGTGCACAACAGCCCTTTCACAGACTTCAAAATCTGGCTAAGAAAATACTGTAATGAAGCAATTAATTACCTTGCTTTGTCCTGGGTAAATGTATCTTTAGGGGTCTTATGGAGTGAGGAGGATGCAAAACTGGTTCAGTGTGAGCTGTACGGGGTGGTTTAGGGATGGAGCGTTGGGTGGACATGAAGCCCTGAACCAAGGGAAGGTGGACAGGCTGGATCATCCTTTCTTTCTCCTGAATAAAGTCTCCTGAATAAGACAGCCCATGGAATTGGTGGGAGGCAGGTTTCAAAACAAGCAAGAGGAGGTGGTTCTTTGATCCACATGCAGCTCAGCTGTGATTGGTGCTAATGCAGGGTTGCCTGTGTGACGTTGTTGTTGATAACTGACATAGCATTCAATTATTGTGACCACGGAAGTTGTCATTAGTCATATTCTGTCAGGTTCTGTTAGCTGACTGCTGAGAATTCATTTGCAAAGTTTCCTTCAAGGCTGTGACTCCCCTCCATAACATCTTTGTCTGATTTTTACAGGTGTATTCAATTGATAAAGGCATGAATTCTTAGTGTTTTGCTGCACTTATTCCTGCTTTCCATCCTTTCTATCACAAGACTGTGATACATGTGTATTCCATTACTGTTGGATTAGAAGTATTCCTAAATCAGGCATTAGAAGACAGTGATACTGACTTATAGTGAGCACTGGTGTCGTATCAACATGAGCAAAAGCAATTATTTTTCAGACATCTTAACACCGCAAAAGCAGAGTTAAGAAGAAACTACCAATTAAAGATGAAAATACTTAAGGGCAGGTACGGAGTCTATGATTAGGCTGATACTTAGTGCACAATTTTTCTTTTGCTATTTTGTTGAGTTCTTTACTTCTATTACTGAACCTCGGTGGCTGTTTGAAATGCTTTGGTTACAGGTTTCAGTCCACTCCCACCTTATTACTGAACTGTGTTTTTAGAGCAAGCTAGTTGCCTAGACCCTGGGGGTGGTTTCATCCCTCAAAATCCAGAATGCATCTGGCAGACACTGGTGCACCAGCAGTCAGATATAATTGCACTTTGTCTGCTGCTCTTCACATGGCCCTTGTCTGCAACAAAGAAACTCTTCTCCAGAGCATGATTCCTTTGCTTAGGCATCTCCTGCAAAAACTTTATTTCATCCATGTACTAGGAGCACAACCCTAAATTCTTTAAGGGAAGATGATTGAATTTATGCTGGTTTAAAGATACGTTGTTCCCAGCCATGTGAATCAGATTTGGGGCAATAGGACTGGAGTGTACAAGGTGCCCATGGCATCAAGACAGCCCCATAAGATCTTGTGCAGAAGGGGGTGATACTGAAGTTACCAAGCAGAATAAAATGTGATATTTACATCTAAAACACAGAGGTCTTGGGCAAGGACACAAATGCAGTCCAGCTCCTCTTGGAGAGCTGTATCAGTGTCTGGTCCTCCCTGCTTCTTGGCCCATCTCTAAGTGCTGACCCATCCCTCCAGCATTCCCAAGTACTTCCAATAGTCTGTGACAGCAGCCACCACTCTCTCCCAACCTATGATTAAATACCTCAGCTTTTCCTTTTCTACAACTGTTATTCTATTCTCCAGTCCTGGCTGGGATCTCTGCATAAGTAGCTCACGAGGTGCACCTGAAACCTTCAATAGAAGAGGCAGAGGAGGCTACTCTGTCAGTAGCTTCCTACCTCCTGTACCCGCTGTCTTTCCTGGTTGATAGCCTAGCTCGTGAGGCAGCTCCCTTTGTGTTCCCATGTGACACCAGTCTGCAAAAGGGCCGTACTGGGGCAGACCAAAGCAATTCCAGTCCAGTTCCCTGCCTGTGAGAAGACACACCCCGAATCTGAGGGAAAGGCTGTGTAAGCATTACAAGTGCAGGGTGATGTTCCTCTCCGTGGATCGAAGCTCAGCTTCACACTGTGATTCTCTCAACTTCCACAAAACCTCAGGACAATAAATTCATGGTCTGGTTATGTGTCATGTGAAAACACACTTTCACTTATTCTTTTTAAACTTCCATCTGCTGTATTCATCCCTCCAGTTTTGTTCTTCACTGGCCCCCTCCACCCCAATATCTCGCTCCAAATTGGTGAGTCCATATCAGTTTCCCTGTGTGGAAGCTATATCCTTTTGGGGCTAGAGAAATAACAACTGAGTGTCATTTTCGAGATAAAGGCCCACTGTGGATTTATGGGGTGGCATGATAACGTTTGCAGTTTAGTTCTCTGTTCCTTCATTGACATTTGGTTGCTTTCGCGTTGTTAAGCATTGAAATGTTATTTGCAGGAAATAACTGTAAGGGCTCTGAGATTTTTTTCCTGAATGGTAATAGCTAATTTCTGCACCCATCGTTGTTTATATCTAGCTGGGGTTGTTTTTCTGTGCGCATTACTTTGCATCTATCAGCACTGAATTTCTTCTGCCGTCTCATTGCTGGTCCCTTAGAATAATGGCATACTTCTGTGGTTCTTTGCCACCAGGTTTTATTTTCAGTGCTTGAAATTACTTTGTCTTATGACTAATCTTGTCAGCTCACAAATCATTTGCTCTTTCAGGTGGATTTTGAATATGGTGAGCAGCTTCCAACTCCCTCAGCAGCTTCCCACCCTCTGTTCCCAGTATCTTAACTGCTAAAAAGCAACTGTGAGACCTTCCCTCTTCCCTGCAGTAGTGCTGCTAACTGGAGGGCTGTAACAGTGAGACCTTCCTCGAGCTCCGCAGTGAACATTCCTGCAAATATGAGCTGGTTCGTGGTGGCCTCACCTTTCTTGGGCAATCTCTGTACACCCTGAGCATCTTTTAGCTTTATAGGCTCTCTGGTAGGTTTCTGGAAAAAGCTTTATAGTTAGTTGTTATGGTTTTCAGAATATAGCTTCTTAAAACATTTTTTGACCTTACTAGGACTGAATTTTGTGCTGTTTTCTTTTTTTTTCTCATTTGGACGCAATTTTCCCTTTTGGAAGAATGCCATTTTACTCCTGATAGTCTCCATTACTATGCTATTTAACCAAGAGACCTCCTTTCTGGTCCTTTTTATAGAAAATATGTATTTATTATAAGCCTCTAATACAATTCCTTTATGTAATTTCCTTACCATCTCCAAGCAGTTTATCTTTTTGGCATCTGCTTTAAATTAAAGTTTAGCAAGTTTCCCCTCTTGTCTTTTGATGGGCTAAGTCACCTTCCAGAGTGCCTGTTCACACAATCCATTTGGACTGCACACCTAACTTTAAAACAAAGGTAGTTTTAGCCCATGAATCCCTGCTGTGTGTGACCTGCCTCATTTCTAATATAAGAAAGAGGAAAAAAAAAGTCCATTTTCTTGCCTGGAAACTACAGCACTGTATAGGACTCTTGCTGAAAAACTCAAGCTTTTCACCATCCATTTCACCATCTCTGCATAATGCTGCTTAATTTTCCGACAGGTATGTCTATTTAGTTGCATAAACACATATTTTTTTGTTAAAGGTCTTTGTAGAACCACCTGCTTGACTTATTTTCCCAGACACTGATACTGAGGATCCTCACTGTTATTCTGTTAAAAGTGAATGAACATTTTCATTTGAGCTTGGTAGATCTGAGGGAATAACTCTACTTCGTCAGCCGTATATTACTGTAACAAGAAGGAGAAAATCATCACTGAGGACCAATAGGAGCTTGCTTCATCGCTGGTGATTTATATTGAATATTTTGAATTCTAAATTGTACTTGGTGTGACTGAGTGTTTGCACCTGTAATACCAGGATAAACCCCAAATTCTAGAGTGTAGCCTTGGTAGATGCCATTCACTGGATGAATTCGGAGTCTGCTCAGCATGGGTGTAAATGGGGCTGGGGAACTGATGAAATCTTATTCCCTTTGTCCCTCCCAGAACATCCACTTGGTGGCCAAGTGGCTGAGCTCCCTGGAGAAGAAGCTGGAGCAGCACAGCGAGGGCAGCCACCAAGACTTCCGTGTCTTCATTAGCGCGGAGCCGGCACCCTGCCCTGAGAGCCACGTCATTCCCCAGGGCATCCTGGAGAACTCCATCAAAATCACCAACGAGGCCCCGACCGGGATGCTTGCCAACCTGCACAAAGCCCTCGACAACTTCACCCAGGTAGGAGTGCAACGGGGATCGGTGACTGCCTGGCAAGTGGGCTTGGGGCTGCTGGAACCCTGTGACGTGTGTGGGCATCACCACTCCCAGGCAGCAGATGCAACAAGTGCCATTCTATCATGTAGTTTCTGGAGCGAGCAACTCCCTCCTCTCTCACAGAATTGTGAAATCATGAGTTTGAAGGGCCTGTTAAAGGTCATCTAGTCCAACCCCCCTGCATTGAGCAGGGACATCTTTAACTGGGTCAGGTTGCTCAGAGCCCCATCAAGCCTGACCTTGAATGTCTTCAGGAATGGGGCCTCCAGCACCTCTTTAGACAACCATTTCCAGTTCTCCAGGAGCTGGGCACAGATCTCTTTCCAAGCACTGGTTTTCTCAAGAGAGGACTCGAATAATCCTGAACACTCTTTTTCTTGCAAAAGATCACAGATACCAGACATCTTGTCTCATTAAATGATTTTCTCACAAATGTATGATCCTTAGAAAGGCTATTTTATTACAGGATCAAATCTCTAAATGCAGTATCTGGGAAACTTTTGTCATGTTTCAACCTGATTGCTGTGTCTGCGTCAGTCGTTTTAGGGCTGATGAGTGGCAGATTGCCTCTAACACCCAAGGAAGCGGAGTTAAACCTTGCTTCCCCCCGCTTCTTTTTAACCAGGGTCAGAGGTTCAGAACCGCTGGTGCAGTCACATTGCTCTGCAGAGCAGTGGAGGTGGACTTGGTGCTGAGTGCCCAAAGGCCATTCAGCTCAAAACCATGCTGCCATCACAAGCGTTGCAAATTAGAGCTGAAATCTCCCCGCAGGGAGGATTTGCTTTGCCAGATGAGGGTAAAGTAGGCCATCTCGAGAATTGCTGGCCCACAAGAATAGCCGGTGGCAGGTTGCTCATTGCTTTTACTGCGCGGTGGCCACAAACACACACTCTCGTTACTGCAGGCTCTTTGTTGCTCGACCTGCAGCCAAGTCGCTTGTGCAGGGCACACAAAAGCAAAGGGTGTGGAAATGACAGGAAATACCTTTTCTTGGTGCCGCCGAGGGTAAGGTTCAATGTTAGGACAGTCTGTGTGCTGAGGCATGTCGGAGCCCAGTGTCTCACACTGCTGGAGGTGGTCTTGCTTCTGCTGACCCGGCTTTCCACATGATGCCAAAGGCTGCAGGCTGATTGCTAATCCCTCGCCTTTCCTAGAGACACAGGCCATTGCGTTCTGCTGCCCTGAACCCTTATTACATTCCTTCACATTTCACCGTTACCGTGGCGTGCCAAGATCTCACAGCAAGATCCCGGCTCTTCAATCCAGAGCCACCATAAGGGCCTGGAGGTACCTTCATGCCCCCAACAGCCTTTTTGGGTCACTAAAGCTGAAGTTCCTGCAGCCGATGACCGTGCCGGGACCACTCAGGGCATACCTTGCAGGATTGCTTGCTTTTCTTTCCATGCTTTCTCTTGTTATTTGGCACCAGGCAAGAGCAACCTCAGCCTATTGTGGAGCCCAGGCACTGGTCCGTGGGGCAGAGAAGCAGGGGCAGCTCACAGCTATTTTTACATTTGGATGTTGGCATGGAGGGAATGTCAAGAGCAGAAGCTAACGTTACTGAGCAGGTGAGGCGGGGAAGCACCACGCAAGGATTAATGTGAGCAGTCAGGGAAGATTATTCCATTTTTATCAACTGTCATTCATCATTCCGAACCCCACGGAATGGCCTGGAGAGCAAGGGAGGGGTGAGCCTTACCCCGAGTAACATTTGCCTCCTGCCTCTGCTCATTTCAGTCAGATAGTAATTAGCATTTTCTAAATTGCTAGAGTATTATAAAACGTCTCTTATCAGAAATCCTGGAGCCAGTGGGAGGGGCCCCTTTACACCTCATTTCCCTGTTTTATACAGAATGGATGTTCAAATTTAGCTTTCAACTGACAGCTATAAAGGAGGCCCATTGTTCTGTGTGGGGAGGAGGAGGGGTATTGTTCTGCTTTGTAGCTGAAGGAAAATGCACAACTAAATAGAGAGGGCGAATGAGACTGAGCTGGATTCTTACTCAGTGTTCATTCAGGCAAGCTCTCCTTGAAGTCCAGGGGAATTTTCTAAAATGAGAAAGGTGCTCAGCACGTATTTGAACCAGTTCTTCATCAGGTTGCTGATAATGAAGGGAGCTTAGAGTGCTGTTTAATCAAGGGGAAAACAGGATTTAGGGGGTTCTTGTGCAGTTAGTCAACATCTTACATGCTTTAGAGTAATGGATTCCCCCTTTTCAGCACTGAACCTGAGCTCTGCTATGTTCCCCAGCTGGTTAGAACGTTAACATTGTGGTTTTTTTTAAGCTAAAGATAATGAAGTCACACGGGTGCCCTTTGTAGTCTTTGTCACACAGCAGAGTGGAATTAAAGGGACTGTCCCTGGGGAGGGAAGAAGAATGGGATGGTGCAGCTACTCCCTTTTTCCCCCTCCTTCCTCAGCCACTTGCTCAGCTGTGCAAGCCAGAGCCTCAACACCCTGGATATGCTACTCCTGAGGTTTTACGGAGTCGTGGGTGAAGGCGCAGGCAAGCCCTTCGCAAGAGGTTAGTCTCCCAGGTCTGGGGAAATCTGTACTGGTGGCCATGGCAGATCACATCAGGTTCCTGCCACGGGGCAGGGGATCCGCTGCCCAGACATGCTGGTCCTGCAAGCGCGGAGCAGGAGCCAGAGCTGTGCAAGGCTCAGCCTGAGTTCAACCACAAGATGGGGGTTCAGGTTCCCCCTTGAGAGCTGAGATTCAGCCTCATGCAGTGCACACAGCTCCAGCCCTTCAGCCCTTTTCCTGGTCTGCTCTCCCATCACATTGATGCTCTTGTGTTACTGGGGGCTGGTGTGACTGGCGAGGCTCCCCCTTTGTGGCTTTTTTTGAACCGTCACTCTCAGCACTGCTCAGATGTCTTCTTCCGAGACTGGTACCCTTTGCTCATTTTCATTTAAACGGCTCAGGCTTCTCCTTCTCCACCTCTGACAGCACGATCCTGCCCGTTCGTTCGCAAATATTCAAACTTTAAGTGAAGACTGGAAGTTGGGAGGGCAAGCACCCATTGCAGTGCTGGCTTTAAAAGGCTGCATTAATTTATTTAATTTTTTTTGCAAGTGTTCATCTCCCCTGCTTGGACTTTCAGCAGTTTCTCGCGTCCCTGCTTTGGTGTGCTACGCAAGGTCATGCCATCGACTAATACACTGCTGCAGCACGCCGGGGTCACAGCAGCAGGAGCAGAGCCTTTCTGGGAGAACTCTCTGCTGCTCCAGCCCTGTGGCTTGAAGAAATACAGCCCTGAGGAAACCTTTTGTACTCAAGGGAGGATTTTAGTTCTTCTGGGTACATTCCTCCTTTGGCAGGAGCCTTGCTTAGGGCTGCAGTCCTGGATCCACTGCTTACCCTGTGTGCTGCCTTGCTCCAACTCTCTCCTGTGGGATGGGGGGCATTGGGTGGGTGCACGTGTCCTTCCTTCCTTGGTTGTCAGAAAGTGTTTCTGGGCAAAGCTTCTTTGAACTGGAAGGGAAGGTATCAATTCGGTATCAAGATTTGTGGATAAAATTGCAATACAGACCCTCTAACTTAGAAAAATTAGCAAACACATATAATATGAAGAAATGAATTGACTGGACAAATCAATTCACCCTTGCCCAAAATCTGGCATATTTGGGAGGCCCTGAGAGTCACTGAGATGGAGAGCAGTGTGGATTTACACAACCTTGCCTCTCTCGCTTGTTTTGCAGGATACCCTGGAAATGTGCACCCGGGAGAATGAATTCAAGAGCATCCTCTTTGCCCTCTGCTATTTTCACGCTGTGGTGGCAGAGAGGCGCAAGTTTGGCCCCCAAGGCTGGAACCGTTCCTACCCGTTTAACACTGGAGACCTCACCATCTCCGTGAACGTGCTGTACAACTACCTGGAGGCCAGCTCGAAGGTGCGTTGTTCAAAGGCAGACTCTTTCATGGCTTTTAACCACCAGCGATGCACTGGCTTACGCTGAAACTCTCAGAAAGTCTCCTTAAATGCCATTTCCTTGGTATCCTGGAATTTAAAGCTTCACTTTGTGGTGAGATGGGAAGCTCCAGTGCCACTCGCATCTTCAGCCTACAAATCACAGCAAGTGGTGCCTCTGGTCTTTATTCACTGAACATACCAAGTGGTCTTTGCTTTAACAGAGCTTAGAATAAATTTGCATTTCCGTGGGAAACTGCACAAAATCTATGCTGTGATCCAGTTTCCCTTGAGCAGGATTTAACTACTACCTCACGTTTGTTTACTTAGAAAACTGAAATAGTGGAGAGGAGCGCTCAGGGCCGTAGCCTGTAGCTCAATGATGGGAGCTCTGGCTCTCTGAACTCCCTCATGCCCTCCTGGTTCATTCTTCAGGTCCCATACGATGATTTACGGTACCTCTTTGGTGAGATTATGTATGGAGGTCACATTACAGACGACTGGGACAGGCGGCTTTGCAAAACCTATCTGGAAGAATTTATTAAGCCAGAAATGCTGGAGGGAGAGCTCCTCCTTGCTCCAGGATTCCCCCTCCCAGGGAACATGGACTATAATGGGTATCATCAGGTAAGCTCTTTGTTTTCTGGCGTTGTTTATACATGTAAATGTAATGCTTTCCAATCTGTCTTAGGAGGCAGTGAATAGCACTGCAGTGTTTCAACACACCTCTTGTTATTTCCCGTTTGTTCTGTTTCTGTAGACATTTCAGCATTCCCTTGGATGAACCAAGTCTAATGGTAATTTGCTACTTCATCATGGGCTCATTCTGTTCATGCATGAATAGAACAACTGTATTGCTTCTTGAGACTTGAGCGGGGCTCCTGGAAAATTACATCTACATACTGTTTGCTAAAATGGCCCTTTCAAGCTCCTTTTATCATCAGTTACAGGGAGAAACACTAAAAGATCTTGTTGATCTACCTACCGATCTTGTCTGTCCTTTGCGCACAAATGCGGTAGCAGCGATAGGCATATTAGGCTGCTTTTATTCATAAAACTTAACTACTGGAAGCTAAATTCCCACAAGAGATTTCAGGACATTAATGCTGAAATGCACAGTGGAAAATTACTTGAGAAGGTCCAGGCTTCAGATATGAAGCCGACCCAAACTTTAGCAATTACTAGATTTTCACAGCAGGATTAGAAGCTGTTGTGTAAACCTACGCTCCTTTCTTTTATCGGTTCACTGATATTTCAGCCACAAGGGCAGTTGTATCAGTTTGGGATTCCTTACTCAGACGGGTGATAATTCCAGTGCCGTGAACTCTGCTGACAAAGTGCCCTGGGCTGTGTATCTAACACAAACCTGAATTTCTCTGTGCAGTACATAGATGATGCCTTGCCACCAGAGTCTCCTTATCTGTATGGCCTCCATCCCAACGCTGAGATTGGCTTCCTTACCCAGACCTCAGAGAAACTCTTCCGCACCGTGTTGGAGATGCAGCCCCGGGACACCAGCGTGGGCGAAGGAGGAGTGGTGACCAGGGAAGAAACGGTGAGAGTGGTAGAGGAAGGAGCTCTTGAATTCTGATAGTGTCCTGGTGTTAAGTAGTCCTGTCTAGGCCAGGTTTGTCTCACAACTGTTTATTATAATGTGCTCCGCCTTTGCTGGGTACAACCTGGATGTCTAAAATCACTGCCCTGCTATTATGCAGAACATCACCACAGTGGGATGTAATTGGTGTATTGTCAGTAACAGGACAGTGGCTTTTAATTACCCCCTGAACTGCAGTGCCTTCATTAGCATCCGGTGAAGATGTCACAGATAAACCTTCTGTGGCTTCCCCAGTCCCTGAGCACCGAGCTGTGACTGGCATAGCAATGGGCTCCCGGCACGCACCATCTGCCAGGTGCAAGGTGCCACCCAGAGCTCAGCTCACCTCCCTGCTGCCACCAGGTCCCACCCAGCTCCCAGGGGCCTTGTAATTCCTTATTTCCAGCTGAAATCCTTCACTATACCTATGTGTGGGGCTGATCTCAGCCCTTCCTCTCAAAACTCACAGCTCGTTAAAATCTGGCCCGAGCATTCATACCAGGATCTGAAAGCAACTAACACTTGCTTAGTTGTTTTCTTTTTTTATTTTTTCAGCCTTAAGGTTCTAGCTTGGCGTTTCAAGCTTTGCAAATTAATGATGGGCTAATAGAAAGCTTATACAAAGTCTGTGGGTTTATGCAGGCTTGCTGTGGAGCTGAGGAACTTACTGTCTTCACCAAAGGGGCTCTTAGAAATGTTTGGCCGGAGAAGAAAGACTCTCAGTGAGTGGTGCAGTGGTGCTATCACAGGGCAGGACAGTCAAGAGGACTGTCACAGGAGTGCAAAAGTGCTCATGATCTCTCTGAGAAGAAAACCTGCATGAAAACAACCTGATTATGGCCCCACTGCCTTGTGCCTAGGGGGATGCTCCCACCACTCTTCTTCTAGAGGTGGTTGCTCTCATTCCATGAGCTGGCACTGGGTGTATCCCTTTCACTTGCTCCTCCAGTTTCACTTGCTCCTCTAGTTGTGGTTTTCCAGCCCATGCTTTGGGTGAGGTAGTTTTAGGGAGCTTGCAGGGAAACTGTGAGCCTGGCATTTTCCTGAGGCTCTGAAAAGTCCAGTTACTCCCAAAGGTTTCTGAGGCCACACTGCAGAAAATGAGTTGTATTTGCTGTGAAGTACAAAAAAAAAAAAAAGGAAAGAAGAAAAAAACACACCACAGAAGAAAAAAAGAGTCAAAGGGATTTGTAGGTGAATTTCAAATTAGAGGATATTTCTATGCTATGCCTGAGGTGCAGCTGAAGAACTTTTCCAGCTGAATTTTAGCCACCTACCTAGTTGCAATAACAGCCTATGCTTCATCACCTCTTTGTAACACCTGACATGAGTGCAAAGGGTTTGGAAGAGCAGCAATGGGAGGAAATTGGAGTATAGAGTCCAAAATATGAATGTTGGCAGGCATGGCAATAAAATTATCCCAGGCTGGTTCTACTCCTGGTCAGCAGCAGTCACTGGCACCCGTACGCTGGGCTTTGCACATCAGGTCATAGAATTGTAGCTGTGTGATGTGTAACCCTGAAAAACCCTCAAGAAACAGAAGTCTTGTTCAGGTTCCAGCACAGAACTCAAGCAAAGAGTTGTGTGAGAGAGACTTCCTACTAATGGTCCATGTAAACCTGAGAGATACAGCTGATCCTGTGAAGATTAGGGGCTTCATGTCTCATTGTCAGCCAGACAGATTTTTGTCTGCCTTGCTGATTTTTTTAGCCATTAGGAACATTTGGTTGCACTGGAGCTTTCCCTGTTTACTATTTAGTCTTTCCAAATTGTGACCAGAAAATAATGTTGTTTCATTATGCTTTTCTTCCATGGCTCTATTTGTTCAAAATGCCAAATTCTGCTTAAAATTAAATTTTATGTAATTACCTCTCTCTATCAATATACCACAGGTAAACCAGCTCATATGCTCAGTTGTCCTGAGGCTCAGCTGAGGCTATAGGCCCATCCATCTTCTTGCATTGAATCTGACCTCAGGAGAAATGAGAATACAAGTTGGAGACCCAAGAGGAAAGGAGGCTGCTGCATGTCATAGTGATATTTTTAAACTGTCATTTTGAATGCTTCTCATCCGCCATTAAAATTTGTGAGCCTTTGAATTCTAATAGGATGGGGCAAGCTCTCTGAAACGTGCCATGCCCAGCGCAGCTGACACTGATAGTTCTGGAGACACTAACTGCCAGATGGAGCTTTCACACCGTGTTCAGGCAGCTGTCAGCTGGGGAACAGCCGTGGCTCATTCACCAACACCCCTCTCTTTTCCCTTCGGCACACAGGTGAAAGCTCTTCTGGAAGAGATGTTAGAGAAACTGATGGATGAGTTTAACATCGCAGAACTGATGGCGAAGGTGGAGGAGAGAACGCCATACATTGTGGTTGCCTTCCAGGAATGCGAGCGCATGAACATCCTCACCGGTGAAATCAAGCGTTCCCTCAAGGAGCTCGATCTGGGGCTGAAGGTAGGAGCTCTGGATGCTCGTGATCGTGGGCTGTAGGATCTTGATGGATGGAAAAGATACTCGGGGAATAAAAGGAGTGATGCTCCGTATTGAGCACCGCTGGCTGCAAAACCCGGCTTGACTCCGTGGGAGAGTGTTCTCGGATGAATTTCAGATGGCCCACTGTCCACAGGCCATGCACGCAGGCGCTAGGAGAGAGTAAAGATACACGTAACAAGGACTGGTTTTGCAAACAGAGATCAGGCACTTCTTTCCCCCTGCTATTGTAGCGCAGCAACAATGGGTCGCTCAGAAATGGAAACATGGCCTGTTTAAAGGTAAGCCAAAAATCATACCTTTTCACAAGATGCCCAGGTACTGGAGGTAACTTGTAGCAAAGCACCATTAAAGGCACAAACTGAGCTGAAACCGAAGAAACAAGGGGCAGCGGGTGCAAGCTGAGGCATAGGAGGGGCCACAAAAACATTAGGAAAAACTTTTTCACTGTGAGGGTGCCAGAGCCCTGGCCCAGGCTGCCCAGGGAGGGTGTGGAGTCCCTTTCTCTGGAGACTTTCAAAACCCCCTGGACCGGCTCTGGGTGATCCTGCTCTGGGAGGGGGGTTGGACTAGATGATCTTTCGAGATCCCTTCCAACCCCCAACATCAGGCTGCCCAGGGAGGTGGTGGAACAGGCTGGAACAGGCTGCCCAGGGAGGTGGTGGAGTCACCAACCCAGGAGGTGTTTAAAACAAAAGTAGATCTAGCACTTGAGGCTATGGTGTAGTGGTTAGGTGTGCTGGGATGATCTTCAGAGGTGCCTTCCAACCCCTAACATTCTGTGATTCTGTGATTCTGTGAAAGATCCATCACATGTAAAGACACAAAATATCCAAACCTCTAAGAGAGAAAGCCTAAGAACTCAAGAGTTTGGGAAGGTAACGACTCCCCTTTCTGCGTATGAGTCATTTGCTAACGGAGGAGGCTCAGGAGCAGACCTTCGCTGTGGACATGCTGTCTGTGATTACTCCACCCACAGTTTCTATCCTGGTGAGAAATGAGACCCCTGAAGGTGATGTTTGCGCCTTTCTCAGTGGCGGCTTTGGCCGTTGCTTGTTGAGGAAGAGGAGGAGCTCTGGGGCTGATAGGACACACTGCGTAGGACACAAATTCCTCGTTTCGGCAGGATATGCAAGAGGGCTCTGCTTTGAGGCTGCATCCACAGTTAGGGGAAGTCGTCTGCTGAATGCCCTCCCAGGAATTTGGTGGGACAAAATTTAAAAGGCTGCTGACCACCCCCTTAGGGGATAAACCAGCATGGATCAACTTGCTGTGCAACTGAGCGAGGACCTGCCTACGCATCCCTCATGCCTTGTAGCAATGCTTCCCCTTGTCATCCCAAAAGAATCTTCCCCGTAGCCACGTGCTGTACATCCCTTGGAAAGGCCTAAGTGTCACAGAGGAATGCTGCCTGGAGCTTGCAGCACAAACCTGGTGGCTTGAAGGCTACCCCGACGCCTTCCCCACATCATTGGCCCAGAGTTGCTCCCTTGGTGGTTTCATAGTGTGAGGCAGCAATTAAGGACATCGGTCACTGAGCATGCTTTCCCTGTTCTGTCATTTCCTGAAGGGCAGGTTGTCATCCCATTTTGCCAAAATGTTCAGCTTGCAAAAATACTTTGCATGGCAAGGGAACCATCAGACTTGAGGGAGCTGCAACTCCTTGTGTGACCCCATTGGCAGAAAGAGCTGGCGGAAGAGCAAGGACTGATTGTGACACTGAATGACAATCCCAACCCTTTCCTGAGGGCAGCTTTGAAGAGAGCTCTTCAAAGGACACATCCGCAGCGTGCATGCAGGGGTGCTAGGGTTGCCTCTGGGATTTTAGGGTTTAGCTCTGCAGGGATGGGACAAGGCTACTTCTAAATCCTGACCACAACGTGCTGTACGTGCTGAACCCAAGAGCTTGGGTCTACACTAGCTCAGATTTTCTGCACTGCATTTGCTGCTGATACTTATTGTTTTGATTAAAAAGAGAGCTATATCATATACACTTCATGGTGGCCCAATATGTACAATCCATTTTAAAATAGGGTGATATTTATGCAGTCAATTATTATAAACAGATTTCCTTTATTTTCTAACATAAGGCAGTGGAATTGAAAACTCTGTTTTGTGAGACAGGTAAACAGAAGTGATTTAGTGTTTCAGTCCTGGAGCACCAAACAAGATATAATTGTAACTGGGACAACGTGTAGCAATTAGATGTAGTGCAGAGAAGAATAAGCTATTTCATATTGGTAGGGAGAATGGGTGGATACATGGGCTTAAATAAACCACAGACAAAATAAACCACTGAAATCAGGCAATATAAGAGGATGCCAATTCCTCCCCAGAACCCTGCCACAAATCACGGCAGGGAAGTGAGATGATATCTGCAGAAAAGGCAACTCTACTGGCTGCATAGGTTGGTCCCAACAGCCTCAGTGCCAATGGTGAGATTCAGAGGCATCACAGGAACAGGACTGAAGGACAATAGGACGAGGTTAAATGGACTCAGGTTGCATCGGGAGAGGTTCAGATTGGATATTAGGAGAAATTTCTTTACTGAAAGAGTGGTGAAGCATTAGAACAGGCTGCCCAGGGAAGTGGTGGAATCACCGTCCCTGGAGGTGTTCAAAAAAAGTGCAGATGTGGCATTTTGGGACATGGTTTAGTGGTCATGGTAGTGTCGGTTTGGTGGTTGGACTTGATGATCTTCGAGACCTTCAACCTTAATAATCCTATGATTCTATGACTGCTAAAAAGCCGATGAGTAGCAGTATCTATCTGTGTTAACATTTCTTTATCTTGTGCGTGCTGAAGAGACAAATATGAAGGGTCTGAGATGCCACCAGTGGGCAACTCTTCTGTGCCAGCAAGCAGAGGTTGCACGTGTGTCCCTGCAGAGCTGAGTTAGACATCGTTCATGACCCCCGCTGCTGCCCAGCATGCCCCAACCTTTCCCATGCCTTGGGTACCACAGAACAGCCAGGGGTTGCTTGGCCCCGCCGTTGGCTCTTTCTGAGGGCAGAGCTGCTGTCCTGTCAGGACAGCTGGGTCTCACACTCAGCTTGGGAGACAAATCATTCTTTAATTATTTCATCTGAGAGCAGCTCCCATGGAGGGTTGTTAATGCACGTTGCTCTCTGGGATTTGAGATCTTTACTGACAGCACTCAGAGGAGGAGAGTTTACACAACAGGAACTACAGGTCTGAGAAGAGAATAAATAAAACACAGAGGAAGCGAGTCTTATTGTTTTCAACTCACTATCTGCTAAAAGGAGACGATTTGGAAATGTCATGCCTAATTTGAATTTTTGAATAATGCATTGTGCCTGTGTTGCAGAAAGTGATTGTTTGGTCCAAAAATAGGACACATCCCATTAAGAGGAAGAGAAATTGCAATAGACTGGTAGCCATCAAAAATAACTGGCATGTTGCCTTTCAAAGCCCTTTGTTCTGGATGACTTCAGTGAGACCAGAGCCTGGGCTGAAACTCTTGCATGTTAATGTTGTACCCAGTGTAATTTTTGCAAGCAGAGTTTTTCTACTTTGCAACTTCAGTGAAGGATAAGCCTCCAAAATGGTGATAATAAACATCATAAAAGAATGAAGTAAGACCAAATTTTATAGGGCTAGATGGGTATTTCACTGCACCAAGTGAAAATAACCTTAACTGAGAAAACAATTTGTGACAATAGTCTGCTCATCTTGAGGGAATGTCTGCAGGCTGATTAGGATTTCCTTCAATGATGTCTTTAATGAAAATTACTCCCAGCATTTTAGGGGAAAAATTAAAATAACTTGAGTCATTCCTGGTGCACTTTAGTATTCAGCGTCTGAGATGTAAATTTATGCATAATTGTGTTTGGACAACTATATGAGATAGCTGCTACAGATGCTTTGAACCCTCACAGGAGATTCCAACAAGTATGCTTGAATGCGCAGGCTTTAAAAATTGCTTTTCTTAAGCCTTCCTGAGAATTACATTTGCTAGTTCATTTCTTTCCCGAAAGTAAAACTAGATATGATATATTATCACAAGGGTTATGCCTTTTAATCAATTTGACTGCTTGAACACATTTTGCAATATTTTTACCCACTTTAAAACCTTTCCAAGAGTGCAAAATACTTCTGACTGTCACTATTAGAAGGTCCTGTGAGTCTCAGTGTCCTGCTGTCACTTTTTTCTCTTCTTGTATGGTGTTGCCATGACTTCAGCCAGGGACCAGCCCATCAAACAGGTCCTCTTAGTGTCCAAGTTTTCCTGAGATGGGAGATGACGACTCATGTGGTGTGAGCAAAGATACGGTGTGAACAATGACACTTCAGAGTTCATGTGCCAGCGGAGGTTATTTAGTAACAAACCCACTGCAAACGCTCCCTGATGAGGTCAAAACACTTTGGCAGCTTTCTGAAGCTCGTTACCAGCCCCTCTGATCAGATCCCCCACGCTTTTCTGTTGTGTAAGCTTTAGTTGTGGGTCAGCAAAATGTCTGAAAGTGTGTTGTAGATAAAGTGAAACAGCTCAGGAAATGCACGGGGCAAACACTGCCTTTGTATTTCTTTGTCACTTCATGGCAAATAGCAAAATGAGACGTTTTTCATTTGTTTGACCCTTGTGCTTGGAATTACCCAGGGCTTTAAAGACCTTTTACCATGTTACCCATCACGTTAAGATTCTCTGCAATTGTGAAATCATTGAATAGAAATAATGAGATGATTTCCTGGCAGAGACCTACCTGTTCCCTGCTCGTGTGAAATGACAGAAGGTGATGTGTGTTTTGAAATGTGGTTACAGTTGTTCCTTGTGTTTTACGACTAATTGCCAATAGTCCTGCTTCAACCTTTTCATTTAACCTCATTTATTGCTTGTTAGAACAAAGACCTTCTTACAGCCTTGTACACATTATTTTCTCTATCCACCAGAAATCTGTTCTCCATGGGGAAAACCAGCAGCTTCAGATGCTTTAAAAGCTTCCTACTTTTAACAGGTCAGCTTTGGAGCAGAGGTTTAATAATGCCTTGCAGCAGTCCCTCTTCTTGAGAGATGAACATTTCCCAGGGAGGTGATTTCTGGATGGGAAACCACAAATAGCTGGGGGGGAAACTCTGAATGGACAACCTTAGGCTGCAGGTGCGGGGCTGTACAAAAGTTCTCTCAGCTCCAATCTGAATTAGTAGGTGCTGGGGAGACAAATCCACTCAACATACTGCCCCTGCTTAGTGCCAGACAAAATGAGTTTTACTGGGGAGGTTTAGAAACATTCACAGGAATAGAAAAGAAAGGAAAAAAAAAAGTTAAAAAAAAAGGAAAAAGAAAAAAGATAAGGTTTGTAAGCTGAATACTTAAAAGCCAGAAGTGGTAGAATGGACATTTCAGGTGACACTGTTCCTCCCTGCCATCAGACACAGCACATGGGGCAGATGTGCATCCAAACCCTCTGTTTATGTTCTCCTCCAGCAGCTCCAAATGTTGCATTTACGACAGAGCTCAGAGGAATTCTGTTCTGATGACAAGCTGTGTTCCAAGCCCAGGAGTCCCTTTGCAGGTTACTTCCTTTGAGAAAACCTTTTGTAACCACACTCATTTGCCCTAAGCCTTGACCACCCCGCGCTGAGCCTGCTCCCACTTGTCAGTGCCAGATGCAGCATGAGCCATGGACAAGGACACTCGTCACTGCTCTGCCATGGTCTGGTTGGGTGTCCAGCTGTGATCTTGTCCCAGTGTAGCCTGCCAGTGAGATCTGCAGATCAGAGCTCTGTGGGGCATAGTCATGAAAGGAATAAACGGCAAAGATTTTTAATTGCTGAACCCTGATGAGAGTTGCTAAATGTGTTGTGGTTGCTTTAAGCGGCTTTCAACTTTTGCTAAAGCTTCATAGATTTTTGTGGCCCCCATAAAGGGCACCTCTGCTGACCTCATGGCCAGAGGCACTGAAGTCCTGTGAAAGAACAGTTGGAAATTTTTAATGTGAATAGACTGACCCAATTCCCTCGCACTCATTCTCAGCAATGATTTCAGTTAATCCTTCCAAAAACACTCAGCCTGAGGCAAAGAGAAATTGTAAGTCAGATAAATTCTGGCAAAATGATAAAGGGACAAAACTAAGTATTTATAATGCACAAGAGTGATCAACTTCAGCTTTAAGTCTCCAAGCTGCTGTGGTGTGTTGTACCCCTCTAGCTCAGCAAGGGGCATGCGAAGATTTAACTTGTGAAGGACACTACATACTGGTGGAAGCTGAGCCTGCATTTGAAAATGTTTACTTTTGCAGACTTCTTGGCCTGAGGATGATAAAACCACAGATCAGTTGTTCTGGAGATTGTCTAGTCCAGCCCCACGCTCATAGCAGGATCAGGTAGAGCAGGTTCCCCAAGAAAATTTCCAAGAATGGAGACCTCACAGCCTCTCTGGGTAACCTTACTTCCTACCATCAGAGGTTGGCAGGTGTTTAAAGTTCCCCCCTGAGCCATTTCTTTCTGAGGCTGAACAATCCCAGCACTGGACCCAGCACTCCAGATGTGGCCTCACCAGCGCTGAGCCAGGAGCCTGATGGCAATGCTCCTCCTAATGCAGCCCAGGACACTGGTGGCCTTCTTTGCTGCAGGGGAACATTGCTGACTCGTGGTCAGGTTCTTGTCCACCGAGACTCGCAGGTCCTTTCCTGCAACTGCTTTCTATGCAATCGGTCCCCAGCATGTACTGGGACCTGGGGTTACTCCTCCTCAGGTGCAAGACTCAGCATTTCACTCTGATCAGCCTCATGAGGTTACTCTCAGCTCAATTCTCCAGCCTGTCCAGGTCCCACTGAATGGCAGCACACTCATCTTTGGGTATCATTGGTGACCCTGTGGTAAAGTGTAACGGGGTAACAGTCTGAGGACTGAACAAACCCCAGCAGTCTTTCTGCAGTGTCCTGGATTCAAGCTCCCAGCCTGCAGTAAATACCCCCAAATTGCAAGACAGGTTGGTAGATGGGAATCTCTGCAACGTGGAGTCACTCACTGATCTCTCCTGTGCCATTGCATGGCTCAGACTTCACTGGCCTGGATGCTTTGATGGACAGAGCTTCTAGCCCCTCTGCAGAGCACCAGAAGTTCCAGAGGGACGCTATTATTGCCATATTGCTTTTTAGCC
Source organism: Apaloderma vittatum (assembly GCF_000703405.1). Taxonomy (NCBI): domain Eukaryota; kingdom Metazoa; phylum Chordata; class Aves; order Trogoniformes; family Trogonidae; genus Apaloderma; species Apaloderma vittatum. The sequence goes on along the minus strand of NW_009706371.1, from coordinate 9,938 downwards.
ATGCAGTGATGTTCCAGCTCTTCTCCTGCCTGGGTGAAACTGATATAGGTTTCTAAAAGCTTTAAAAATAATTGGTGGATAAAGGAAGAGTCAAACCTCTGTTTCATTTGGCTGAATCATATCTTAATTTGTTCTGTGTTTCCCTGCTGTGAAACAAACTGTAATTACATTTGCAGACAACATGTGAAGTCAAAAAGAAATACTTGAGCTGCAAAGTAATAACAGAGAAGGGGAGAGAGGGGAAGTGAAGGTGGAGAAGGGGACAGAGCTTGACATAACAAACCTTTGGACAGTTTTGGAGTAGATCATCAGAGATTCCAGTATCCTGTCCTGGCATCTTAAGTGAGAGCAGCTTTGCAGCTCTGAAAATCTGCCTTACAAAGATTTTCACCTAAAAAGAGAAACCAGAAACAACAGTGGGACAACCAAGACTCGTTTGTGTTCACTGTCACTCTGTTACACCTTTTCCTCCCATTGCATTAAAAGGAGGCAACATCTGTTGCGGAAAAAGAGGCAACAATTCCTGTTGCAAAAAGAAAAGACAACAATTCCTGTTGCCGAAAAAAAGGGGCAAATCAGTTTGGCAGAATCTACACCCCCTTGATTCCAGCTTATTCTCAGATATCAGAGAGTTTGGGGGTGGCTAGGTTAGGTTCTGAGTGAAGCCCAATAACTAATGCGTTGCGCCAACGCACCTTCGATCTGGCAGTGTCCTTGGGTTCACAAGGCCCGCCTTCACGAGGGTGGCAACATACTCACATGCCAAACTCTGTGTGTCAGTGCCAACAGGGACTCGTACAGCCAGATCAGAATCAAATATAGTTTATTGAAGCAACACATACACAGGTTCGTTTTGCTTGCCGGTGGCAATGACTGTCTGCAAAGCACGTGCAGAAGTTACAGTGGTATTAGATTATGAGCAGCTCACGATTATGAGCAATTTATTCGTAAGTATTCCACAGCAGCACTTGGTGAGACCAGACCTTTGGATCTTACCCAAAGGCGTCCCTGTGGGGGGGAGGAGAGGCTCAGCCCGCCGACTGATCCCAGGGGTCAGAGGTGGTCTGTGGTGGTATTTCCCCTGACAATGGTGGAATCTTCCCTAACATGCCCCCTCTCTTGGGCCATTTTTATATTATTTGTTACCTTTCAGGTGGAGCTTGCATGACTCTAGTCATGCATATCTTTGTTGTGATCAGTGTAAATTTTCCTTGCTTCACATTTAAAGGTATAGACAAGAAAAATTCAGTGTGCAAGCTCAGTTGAGCGGTGGTTGCATCTCAGAGGCGGGTAGCTTTTGGGATGGAGGTGTGTTTTGGTATTATAATGGGATTATAATGAGCATAGTTCACCCAAAGGACAATTTCTATCAAGAGATGACAGACTCTTGGATCAGAGTAGTAAATGTGCCGTTAACAGGCTCCTTGATGTCTCCAGGTTCCTTTGTGTTCACAGAGCTTGACCACGGTATCTCCAATCCGTTCCACACTCCGTGGGGTTTTCTCTTAGAGTCAGAACATCAAGCTCCCTTAGTGCTACCAACCCTTAAGTTTGCTTTGGAAAACTTCTGTGGGGAGAGCTCCTTCGTACCAGTTGCACATTGTCCTGGAAACTTTCTCAATGTTCTGATATGTAAACAATGCTATATAGATAATTAAGTCATTTTGGACAATTACCCCACATCAAATGATGTGAGAAAGGTTATTTTGCAGGAGTTTGCAGGGGTTAGTTTGCACTTTTGCAATGTTTTAGCCAAGATGGTTGCCTTGTGGTTAAAACTAAAGTTTAGGCAAAGGTGCCTTAATCCCACACCTCCAAGTAGTATTTTTATGGCAGGGAAGATGAGAATGCATGAATGTGCAATATAAGGTGTTCTCAAGCACCCAAAACTCATGGAGAAATTCACAGTATGTGACCACTAGTGACTGTGTAGACCACCATGCTCTTCCAGCCTTCCTAGTTCACCTTCTGCTTATAAGCAGGTTTAGTTCAGGTTTAAGAGCTGCCTGTGCTTATTTACCCTTTTTGCTTCAGGGAGAACTGACCATGACGAGTGACATGGAGAACTTGCAGAATGCTCTCTTCTTGGACATGGTGCCCGAGTCCTGGATGAAGAGGGCTTACCCTTCCACAGCCAGTTTGGGCACGTGGTTTGCTGATCTCCTCACTCGCATCAAGGAGCTGGAGGCATGGACAGGAGACTTTTCCTTACCCTCCTCAGTGTGGCTTGCTGGGTTCTTCAATCCCCAGTCTTTCCTGACAGCCATCATGCAGTCCACAGCCCGAAAGAATGTGTGGCCTTTGGACAAGATGACCCTGCAGTGTGATGTTACCAAAAAGAACAGAGAAGATTTTGCCAGTCCTCCTAGGGAAGGAGCGTATGTCCACGGTCTGTTCATGGAGGGTGCGCGCTGGGAAGCACAGGTGAGCTCACCTAGGCTCTGGTGATGGGAGAGAAACCCTGGATATTATGAATTTATTGCTTGGTACTGCACTCTGGGGAACTTCTCAACCCAGGCAAACAGTCGTCTAAAATATCCATTTGAGCTGCCGTTTTGGGAATGGGAAAGATGTGAAAGATGGGCCTCTCCTCTGCAGCCTGGAGTGGGTATCCAAGGTGGTCAGATGAATCTTCCCCTGGAATTGTTCTATGGCTGTGAAGGGAGTTCAAGGTGGCCAACTAGGAGTGATACATCTAGTTTTCACAAGGTGAATCTCAGTCTCAGTGTACCTTGACTGAACCAGGTGGGTCCTCTCAGGGCTGTGTTGTCTCTGCGTGGTTGGGATTTCACTGCTGCCTCCCAAAGCGACGTGGCATCACCACTCTCTTGCCTGTTCAGCAGTGGTGGGGAGAAAGGAGAGGACTCTGATTTCCTACATCTTCACTCCTCCAGAGCTGAAGAGGTGGGATGTGCCAAACCCAGACCACTGTCCTTCCCCTGTTGAGTGCTGCTAGATGTCATCCGCAGAGCTAGGTTTGTGACCAAAGATTAATCACATCTTTTAGCTGTCCCCTTGGGGTGCCAAACAGGGTTTAGAATCAAAGGATCGTAGAACAATTTTGTCTGGAAGAGACCTTCAAGATCACTGAGTCCAACCTTTTCCTAGCCCTAAGAACACCACTAAACCATGTCCTTCAATGCACCATCTACCCTTCTCTTAAACTTCTTGCCCTATCACTCACCACTGGGGAGAACAGACCAACCCCCACCTCGCTACAACCTCCTTTTGGGTAGTTGTAAAGACCAGGAAGGTCTCCTCTCAGCCTCCTCTTCTCCAGACTAAACAGCCCCAGATCCCTCAGCTCTTGCTTGTACAAAACGTGCTCCAAATCCTTTACCAGCTTTTAGCCCACCTCTGCACCCTCTCCAACACCTCAACGTCCCTCTTGTAGTGAGGGGCCCAAAACTGGACACAGCACTTGAGGAGAAGCCTCCCCAAAGCTGAGCAAAGGAGCATGATCCCCTCCCTACTCCTGCTGGCCACACCATTCCTGATCCAGGCCAGAATGCCATTGGCCTTCTTGTCCCCCTGGACACACTGCTGGCTCATGCTCAGCTGGCCACCTATTAACACCCCCAGGTGCCTCTCTGCTGAGCAGATCTGCGGCCACTCCTCCCCAAGCCTGTAGTGCTGCTGGGGATTGTTGTGGCCAAAGGGCAGGACCCAGCATTTGGCCTTATTGAAACGATTGTCCCTGTCATTCCTTCTGACAACTGTCAGCTCTTAGGAGTGCAGGCTGCAGAGTGAGACCCGTTAGACTGACAAATCCCCACCGGGCTTTGTCCTCCGAGTTGCCTGGCTGGTGATCCTGCACCTCCTCATTTGTGAGAATTAAATGACAGTGGTTCATGCAGCTCATACTCTGGGCAGCCAGTGCGATGCTCCTGCTGCCTGTGATCGGTGAGAGAGGGAAGGCTGATCAAAGTGGGTCACCCAGAACTTACTTATCTGTGTCAAGTTTGCCCTCTTCCAAGAAGAGGCTTTCATTTCAGAGGCAGGTCTTCCGAGTCTTAACCTCGAAGATCCTCCTTCATCTGTTGTGGGCTTGGTGGTAGGGTGCTGAGGAGAGAGGCCACGCCTGTTATAAACTGTTTCCCATCCTGACCTTGCAATTCAGATCTAATACTCCACTTATTTTTCAGCTCTCTCTCTGCGATAGTTTCCTATGAAGGACAGAAAGTCACACAAAGCTTTTAACTCACTGCCAGATTCCATCCCATGCATTTTATCACAAATCCTTGGGAAGGTCAAAGCTCCAGGCTGTTTTCTCTCTGGAAATGGGTTGATGTGCACACTGGGTCTGGAAAGCCACAGGCAGTCAGGAACGTTGGCAAAGGCTCTGTCAGAAGATTGAAGTAAAGATCTTACATGGGTATAAAGTCAGATCTCCTGTCTCCATGATTTCAGCACTGCTAACAGTAAAAGTCACAGTAGCAGAGCAGAGACCACCCCAGTCTGTTTCCCAAACTCTGGTCCTGCAGTTCCCTGCCTAGACACAACAGTAATCAGAAAGTTTTTTTTAAAAAAACCTGCTTTTACATATCAAATAGTCCATTAAAAATGAATGCCAGTGACTGCTATTTTTTTTTACCATCATTACTACCATAACTCGAAATTTAATGGTCTGCCTAGGTTTTAGTCATCCCCAGGTGTCAGTGGAAGTGAAGAGTGAGAAGTTTTGGTGGTGTAAAGCCAGAAATCTTTTGGGGAACACATGGCTTTTCCTTTCTGCCTCTCTCCAATAACTCGTGTGGGTAATTGTGTTCAGCCATGAGGTTTGTCTTCAGAGACCATCTAGACATTAGTAAATGTTTCTGGTTACATTTTCCTTGTGATTGAAGGATACCAAGCAATTTCTCTTATAGAACAATTCATAATCTCTGGATATCATGCTTCAATTTATCTCAGAAAGGAAAGGAACGTTTTCATATGTTGCTGGTCACACCAAAATATTTCCACCTAATGGAACTATTAATTTTACTTGTATTCCAGTGAGCGCCAGTATATGTTAATGGATGCAGAATTTTTAGAACAGGTGCACAGTTCTTTGGGGTTGTAAACTCTTGTACGTTAATCCTCTGGTAAGAATGGCAGGCCATGTTTAGAAGAACCCCTGTGGGGAATACTTCCACTTTTAAAAGCATATTTCACATTTAGATTGTGCCTCCAAAAAAAGAGAGAAGTCCCTCTGTGTTCTGCTACTCACATTTTTCTATTTAAACATTTATGTTTGCCCTCGGGTATCTTAAATTCATAAAACATTCATTATGAAACAGCAGCTATTGGATGAAATGAAACCAGGCAGGTTAGTTGAGGTCTAAACTATCTGTTGCTGTGGCACTGATAGGCAACAGGACACAGTGCGAGATGGTGTCAGTGCTGGCAACAGCTCGAAATGCAGTTGGGTGGGAGGGGATACTGGCTTACTCCATACGTGTTTGGGGCAATCTATTAGCATCCCTGGCTTGTGACAGCTGATTTGAGTCTTTGGACCCATTGATGTGTCACTGTATGACATGTCCACTCTTCGGATTGCTTCTTGAGAAGCCAGGACAAGCAGAAGTAAAGAGTTCTTGAGGCACACCTCAGTGGCTTTCGACCAGGTGTGCTGTGCCAATAGTTCAGGAAAACTGCTTTCAGAATAGAATTAATTTCAGATGATAAGAGTGAAAAAAAATGCAAATGCCAATCAGCCCAGATGTAACAAAATGATCTGTTCCATAGAGATATCTCAGGAAGATTTCAACTCTTGCTAATCCAGCAATAGCTTGAATATATCTTGGAAACTTGGTTTAAAGAATTGTCAACAGTAAAAAAAGATCTGATCAAAATCCTTCCTCAGAAATGAAGGATGTGGATTTAGAAAGAACACATAATAATGCTTGATAAATAGCTTCTTTGCAAGGTATTATAAGAATTATTTAATGTTTTTTTTCAGCACATTGGGTATATACAATCCTAAATCAGAGTTCAATTTATCATAGCTTAGTATAACAGATGGCATTAGTACAATTAAACCGAAGTGTGTTGCAAGAGGGATTATTTTTCTTCACTCATTTGCAGAACTAAATAAACTGCTAGAGAGGTTGAATCTCATCACACAACTCTGATCTAAGAGCATTTGAAATAATATGTGAAGCTAAGCTGCAGCGGGAGGCAGTTTCTTTAGCACTGAAAAGTTTTATTTATTATATTTGTTTTCATTTGGTCTCTCTAGCCTCCATTAAGCAATTTTGCAGCCTTTCCTGAAACCTGATTGATGTATAGGGCATTTTACTGCCAGAAGGAGGAACAGAAGTTGCCAGAGAGACTCAAGTTAGAGAAATAAACCTTTGATGCCGTGCCCTGCCAGCACACCATCCTTTTCCTGGGTTGGGCAATGTGCTGAGCAAGGGCATTGCTTTGAAGAAGAGAGTGGGGATTTGGCATTTAATGCCAATATTCCCTCAGGAGTGGTCCTTTGGGATCCTCCTTGCTGCTGTGAGCACCCATGGGAGAGGAAACAAACCTTTGTTTCCTCTTTGGGGACACAGAAAACATTGAGCATGTTCAAGCGTATCCCGGGTTATACTCAAGTATTAGTGGTGCGGTGGGACACTTGGTGCCTTTTAGGCTCCTCTCAAGCAAGTGTTGTACTCCATCCCAAGCCCTGGTCAGGTGTCTGCAGTTGGTCCTGGCACAAGCAACGCTTCCCACAGGGTTCTTCTGGTCTGGCAAAACCCTAAGAGCTGCAAAAGGATGATGTGGTCGGACACAGACAAGAATGTTGTTCTACTGCAAAGCCCTGCTCAGGTGTGTGTGAGAGGTTGAACATCTGATGAGAGTGGGCATCTGTACCCTTGGAATAAGTTATGATTGAGGGATGATGTTTCGGATGAAACAGGGTAGGTGTTGGACCCAGAGCCTCCGTACCTCAAACAGACTCGTCCACCTGCTTGATCTCAGGAAAGATGTTTGTGCTTCCCCAGCTTGTAGGCACATTACAGAGGATCATGCGTGTCATGGTTCAGTTGACGGATATCCTGTAAAACTAACTAAGACTTTGTCTTCTTTCCTTTGTAGACCGGGATAATCACAGATGCCAGGCTCAAGGAACTAACCCCGGCCATGCCTGTCGTCTTCATCAAAGCCATCCCTGCTGACAAACAGGATGTCCGTAGTACGTACCCATGCCCTGTGTACAAGACACGCCAAAGAGGGCCAACTTATGTGTGGACTTTTAACCTTAAAACTCGAGAAAATCCTTCCAAGTGGGTGCTTGCTGGTGTGGCATTGCTGCTACAGACCTAGGCTCACCAGCAGAGCACCTTGTTTGTCAAATCCTTAATGATGTCTTTCTCAGGCAATTTAAAACAATAATATCCTGAGCTTGGAACCTGAGCTCCATGTCTCTGGGTACTCGGCCCATAGCCTGAATAGAGCCCATGAGGAGGTGACAGAAGTGCAGAGGGACCCATGGACCAGATTCTTGGCTGCTGTAAAACTCTATCTTCTAATGCCTGCACTGGAGATCTCAACCCACAGCCAGATTTTCCACACCCAGAGAGGGCTAAGCTCAAATCTGCATTTAATGTTTGTTTCTCTTTTGTGTTCTAAAGTAGTTTTAAAGTCGGTAGCTTTCTCCAAAATCTGCGGAGAAAGTGACTTGTGAAAATTTTCAGACCATATTGTCTTCTATACGTGAGTGTTTTTTTTGTCATGTGCATAAGGTCGAAAGTCGGGAGACCAGCAGATGTTGTGGACATAAGCTGCTTCTTGCTAATATTCCTGTAATTTTAGAAACACTGAAAATAGTGTTAATATCCAATGTGCTTAATGTAATCAACAGCATGGGAATTATATGATTCTATGATTCTATTCAAGAAGAATATTTCATAATGATAGAAATTTACTAATAAAAAACATTATTTCTGGACTTGTCTCTAAACATGACCCGGAGGCCTATAACAACACGTTTACTCACTGTAAAGGACAAGCACATGAAGAGTCAGGTGGGACAAACACAGCATTTGAATATTTGCATTTATGATTGTGGATGGAGCAGGTGCGACCTGATGTGTTTCGAGAACATGGGGAGGAGTAGCTGAGCTGTGCATTATTTTCATGAGCTTGTGTCCTGGTTTTAGTTAAAAACCCCTATTCTGTTCAGTGATTTTTACTTTCCAGTTTAGTCTCTTCTAAAAGGCTGCATGTTCTGAAGTTGGCAGCATGTTTTTACAGACAGTGCCTGCTACTAGCAGTGATAACACCCAATGCTACTAGCAGCGATAATACCAGTCACTGCCTGGGACTGGGGTGCAGAAAGGCTCTTGCTTATGCTTATTCCCTTAGTGACCCAGGCCACTGTTGGCTCTTGTGTGCCACACTGGGGGTGCTGGGTAATGAGAGGGGTCATAAAGAAGTAAAAGGTTGCACCTCCGGGGATTAATAGACAGGACAGGTGACCGATGAGAGTATTCACAGGGTCGCAGAATTGTTGAGGCTGGAAAAGACCTCTGAGATCATAAAGTCCAGCCATATACTCCATATTTAGTATAAATTGAGTGACCACGAGAAGTTTTTTTTCCTTTTCTGCAATGGCTGGTTTCCAGGGAGGACTGTCCAATCTCCTGCTTTTAATCTGGACCCTGAGTTTCCCAAATCCAGCTCCCACCGCTCAGCCTGGGGCTTCCCCAGTGCCACCTGCTCGGCAGCACCAGTGGGGCTTGCGATTGGGGAGGTAGTCAGGTTTGATATCGGGCTTATATATAGTTGTATGTAGTTCTTTATTTTTATCATTTCACTACCATTTCCATTATTACATTAAAGCTGTTCTAGTTTTTCTTTTCTAACCTCATTCTCTGCCTCATTCTCATTTCCTTCCCGTTTGGGGGGGAAGACGGAGTTAGAGAGCGTCTGTCTGCGTTTAGAGGCCGACCCAGCCCGAACCCACGACAGCCAGATACACAGAGCGTGGCCCTGGCTGTAGAAGCTGAGCGCTTGGGAGCTAGGAGGTGTGAGAAGTTGCCTGGGGAAATGGAGCTGTGCCGTGCTTTCTGAGCAGTCTGTGGTGCTTGGGTGCACAGGACCCTGCTTCCGTCCAATATTTGTTGTTTCTCATCCTCATTCGGTGCACGTAAGTACCCTCCCACCCCTCACCGTGCAGGTAGCTGTGGGTTTTTCATCTGTGGGGTTCACTGCCCTCTCTGAGCTCACTGTGGGTGTCAGCTCACGTGCCGGCTGGAAGGCTGCGTAGGAGGGAAGGGGAAGACGGCAGATGTACAAAGGATTTCCTCTCAGGGGAATTAGAAGGCACAGAATTTCCCACCCTAACTCAGTGACAGGTTACAGTCTCACAGCCAGACTCAGGTCTCCAGCAGGGACTGTGACCCTCCTTTGGCAACACTACAGACCCTGTCACTCAGATGAATCCTCAAAGCCAATGAGCTCCTTACCAAACAGTGTCTCTTGAGAGGTCCCCGCTCTCCAGAGATGGCCCCGAATGAGCTCAGGTGTTTAGCACCAACTGGGGAAAAGGGAGGATCACGAGTCAACTGTTCCCATTGCCTACCTGGTGACACTGAAACTTTAAGAATCCTGTTTCCAGGCAGCCGTGGGGCAGGGGGAATGTCCAGAGCCTGGAGAGACCTACAGGTCTGAGCGAGTCACCTTGAGCTGTCCCTATGAGAGACTTGGTCCTCCCTCCTCATCCTGCGCTGGTTACCAAAGAGGGGGCAGAGCCGGCTTTCATTTCCCTGTGCTCACTGTAAAGAATTGGAGTGAGTGGTTCAGACTGAAATGTTAAACTTCCAGACTTGTATGACATGAACTGGGCTTGATCCACCTATGGTGTGGCCACGGCAACCATGGGAGAAGGACCTACCTCCAGGTTAGAAACTATGCTTCCCGGCTGAGTTTGGAGCTCAGTGTCACAGTACTCCTTGCACACCAGCAGG